>NC_033799.1:18159641-18209582 GCF_001876935.1 Asparagus officinalis | reverse complement strand
CTCTCCTAACCATCCTCTGTCCAGGCTGTCCTTGCCTCTGAAGGGGGTAAGGCATCATGAAGTTTGGACCCACACCAGGCCGAATTCCCGGAACAAGTTGCTGCTGAAAACCAAAGCCAGAGGGTTGTGGTGGAATGAGACCATGAGCGCCTTGACCGTAATATAGCTGCTGAGGTGCAAGCCGAGGTGGTCCTAGATGGTATCCAGGCATTGATGGAATAGGCGACACAGCTCCTGGGGCAGTAAGCTGAGAAAAATAGGCCTGCAGAACGTATAAATTGGAAAAACATGCATCAGGGCAAAATGGGGGAAAAGAGAAAAACAATGGTAAAGCGACAACAGTAAATCATGTTCAATGAATATCATGTCAACATTTCATCGCAGAGAAAAAGAAAAATGTGAAAGGGCACATAATTTTGAAAGGGTCAAGCACACATAGACCCTCCTTATTATCGTTGTTTTGAACTTACTACACCTAAAGTTTCATTGTTGCAAATAGACCCCCAGGTTAAATTTTTGACTATTTTACTCCGCGCAATATTTTGGCAAGTATTGCCCTGGGTGAAATTAGTGCGTCTATCTGAGGGTAAAAAAAAAGTAATAAAAAATTAACCCATGGGTTCTACCAGAAACGATGAAACATGGGTAGTAAATTCAAGACGATCTACAGGGAATCTATGTGCAATTAACCCTATATATGAAATCATTTATATCAACTTGCAATAAAAACTATTACATTAGTGAGAACAAAACAGCCCAGGATTTGAAAAGGACAAGAAAAAGTTTTGATCTCATGCAACTTTGTAGCAGTGACGAAGAAAAAGGAACTGGTACCGGTAAATGCTTACTAGTTGAAAGAAGGCCTACATTGAGCTGCGATAGCCAGCAAAAGGAAATTTTAGTTTGAATTTCAGGTCCAAAAAGCCAGCAACAAGACTATTAAGTATGGTTTAACGTTCCATCCTATCCGTAGTTCATTACTTCATTTAAGTCTAAACACAGTTTATCAACAAAGAGTTACAA
This sequence comes from Asparagus officinalis, assembly GCF_001876935.1. Classification (NCBI taxonomy): domain Eukaryota; kingdom Viridiplantae; phylum Streptophyta; class Magnoliopsida; order Asparagales; family Asparagaceae; genus Asparagus; species Asparagus officinalis. The sequence continues at coordinate 18,208,559 of NC_033799.1, read as the reverse complement.
CAATAACCAATTCTGGAGACCAAAAAGGTTGTAAATAAGGAAGTCAAGCTTTTGATATTAAGTTCTTTTAACTTTCACTAATCAATTTTTGAGATAAATATGTTACAGGTTGCAAAAAGGTTCATGGAACGGATCTAGGCTGTGAAAGGTCCAACCTGAAGTGGGGGTCTATTAGTAAAACAAAGTTCCTTTGATCATCATGTTTTCAATTTTGAGTTCTTTTGACCTATCATGTGTTCAGTTTTGAGCGAAATATGTTATGGTAGCAAAAAGGTTCATGGAACAGAAATAATCTAGGCTTTAAAAGATCCAACCTGAGGTGGAGTCTATTGGCAAAACTAACTTAGCAGCTCAGGTGCAGCATACATCACAATAAACAAAGACTGAACATCCTTCCCAAGTACAAAACAATCAGGAAGCCTCCGAGCATCCTTCCCAAGTAAAAAACAATCAGGAAGCCTCCGAGCATCTTAACAATGACAAATACAACTACTAGCTGCAGATATCTAAGATGCTCTCTGCTGATAATCAAACTGGTGCGGATTTGGAGGTAAAAAGGAGGCAAGAAAGGAGAATCAGGAAAGATATAGGAAAAAGACATCATTTTAAAACACATAAAGAAAATAGTACAGGAGAAAATTAATCGAAGGTGAAGCAAAGAATGGAATGGAGGAGGAAGAAAAAAAACAGGTAACATAAAGGTCTGTTGTGCTGACAGTAAGAATCGGACAAGACATGGAAAAATGTGAAGAATAGGACTATGCGAATTATTTCAAGAAGAAATAGGAGAACTGAGAAATATAGTATATTCAATGCCATCAAAGTAATCAAAGTACACAAAATGCACTGTAAATACATCTGCACCTGCAATCTTGCCCGTCTTTCTTCTTTCCGTTGTGCTACAGCAACATATAATGGTTTCTTCCCAATAATCTTTCCATTCATTTCAGTGACCTGAACAGTATTTTATGTCAGTTATGTCTTGTGTATTTCGAGACAGACTTTTCTGCTTCTATCTTCTTCAAATTAAAGTTAAAGCTAGATAGCAAGGCCTACTCACAGCATGATTAGCATCATCAGGAGAGGTAAATTGCACAAAACCAGATCCCCTGCTCTGCCCTTGCGCATCAAGCATAATCTAAATAGAAAAAACAAGCTTTGCAAATTCGATATGTTATTCCTTAATAAAGAACAAACATATGTGAGTCCAGAAGGTTCATACCCTGCAGGAAATTATGTCACCAAATGGTGAGAACAACTCCTTAAGTTTTTCTTCATTGATTGAATCATCAAGGTTCTTCAGATAAAGATTAGCCCCTTTAAGTTTTTCCAATCTTCCAGTCCTCTCCTGCTCAAATTTTGCTTTCAATTCAGCTTCTCTCTCAGCTTTCTTTTGGGCCCTTCCCACATATATAACTTTGTCATCTATAGTTTTGCCATTGAGTTCTTCAACTGCAGCTGAAGCAGCATCTTCTTCGTCGAAATTTACAAAACCAAAGCCTCTAGAATTTCCATCCTCATCTCTCATAACTACTGCACTGGTGATTGCACCAAACGCTTCAAATTCTTTTTTCAAGTTATCATCGGTGAAAGATGCTGGCAAATTTTTTACATACACATTTTTAAACTTTGGAGATCCGTTTGCTCGATCTCTTTCTTGTTTACGAACAAAGAGGCCAACATAAACCGGTTTGTCATTAAGTAACATCCCATTGAGTTGTCCGATAGCTTTTTGAGCTGCCTCCTCATGTTCAAACTGTACGAAAGCAAATCCCTTTGACTGACCATTGGCATCCGTAGCCACTTTGCAGGAAAGAACAGTACCAAAGGAAATAAAAATATCATGCAAAGCTTTGTTATCAATTGTGGGATGAAGATTCTTAATAAATATATTAGCATATCCACTTTTCCTTATGCTGGGATCTCTAAGTGAGAACATGATTCGGATAGGTTTTCCATTTAGGATGGTATAATTCAACATCTCCAATGCACGAGTAGCTGCAGGCCAACACTCAATAATTAGGGATATGTTGTTTAACAATAAGCATTCAAATGCTTAATTCAGAGATAAGTATAGAGTATAACTGCATATACACCTCTATGTTGCTCTCCAATAAGCCAAAATACCAACAAATGAAGCAATGTGCATATGTCAAAACAGAGAAATGTGAAGGCAAACCAAAATGCGGGACAATTTCACATAAGACTGTACAGATTTTCCACTCTTTTCACAAGAAGTATTTGAACAAGAACACAAAACAATGATAATTAATCTCAAGTTACAGAATCATAGTATTCCCAGGACTTTATAATGAGTTACAGTGCAGTGTACTGTTACATGCTATTTAATGAGATTGCAGTAAGCGCACAGAGGGAGGATCCAATATGCAACATATGAAGAAACTAGAATGTCACATGTTGACACCTTCAATTTATGTAATATCTAATATGTCACCGATTTTTTATGTAACCTGGACATCTCCTAATCAGAAACGAGTAGAAAATATTTTATCCAAAATGTAAATAACGTAAAGGGAAAATTTTACGAATTACGAGGAGAGAGGATCAGTGTGTTAATTCCATATAATAAATTCAACGGCTAAGCAAAGGAGAAGTTTTCAAGACCTATTTCTCCCTTACATTCTTCCCCTCTAAAGAACCTTCTTGAACGTAATCTTCTTTTTGTTGTAACATGTTTAACAATATGTACTAATCCATTGTGTTTGTTAAGCTCTATAGTTCTCTCGTGTCATGATGAGTCAACTTGATGTATTAATGAAATTAAATGATAATATTACAAACCTATATTTTATTTAATTTGCTATCAAACAAAAAGAAGATCACTAGATAGGATGATTTTAGCCTAGCATCTTCCTTGGTTTTGTACCATCTTCTACATCTAATGTTGCCTCCATCTCACCCCTTAATTCTACATGTATTTCAGCATCTAGTCTCCCCATGCACATATTTCTCATCTTCAAGCCCCTCATTTTCATTCGAGGAGGAGCTTTATCATCTTCGTTTATTTTCATCCAAAATGGAGATTTTCGTCTTCATGAAGCCACACCATTCAAAACCACTAGGAACTCCAGTTACAGAGCTTGAGATTCATCGAAGTCAAATCACCAAAGTCACACTCGGGAGCGCCCACACACATACACACACAGGGAGGTAGGGAGGGAGGAGGAGGGGAGAAAGAGGAGGGAGGGAGAGGGTGGAGGAGGGAGAGCAGGGGAGGAAGGGAGATCCATTAAGAAACTCATGCATGGCTAAACTAAGAATGTGAAGGAAATGCAAGCAAATAAAGAAATTCTCAGGCTACATGTAGCTCTGCACAACCCATTTTTCTCTTCTATATTTGTTTATTTCTTTATTTTTATTTGAGTCTAGTTTTGCTTATTTTTCATTAGAACAGGGTGTTTCCATCATCATGAAACTGTAGCTATTAAAAAACAAAGGAATCAGTTATCCTCTGTAAACAATACAAAAGTTCAAAGAGAAAAAAAGGAGATAATGATCCAGTAGGGAACCCATGCATGTTCAAAATCAAACCTATAAACCTAGGAGCACAGGCAAGAAACAAAGTTTTCTCGGGCTGCACACAAATCAGCAGATACCATTTCTCTTTTTTTTTCACTTGTTTATTTTTCTTCTATCTTAAATTCTTAATAGCTGGTTTTCCTTGTTTTGCTTATTCTTCCTTTAGTGACTTTTTAATATAGCCATAGCTAACTTATTTTAACTTGCGAGTAGTATAGCTTTGCTGAATTAACTGCATGCTAATACAAGCAGTGTACTGTTAGTATGCCTTGCTTGGTACTATTCTTTTTCATCATGAAGCTCGTACACAGTTCACTTCTTTTCGTTTGTTCTTTGGGAATATGCCCCTGCTATTTACATGGCTACGAATATGGCCATGTCCAGGTCTTGCGACCTCAAGTTTAAATTAGTCCTTCAACAATAAACTTAATGCGAAAAAATCCCAAATAATCATTCACTTAAAACCCTAAAAGTCTAAAAATATATATAACTAAATTACGTAACTTCAACCTTCTTCAGATGGCTTCTCAGACTTACCATTCTGCTCTATATTCACAGAGCGATGCAAAAATTGCTGAGAGAGAGAGCCTCCAGTGTTGGGGGACAGGAGAGATTCGCCAATCATCAATAACTGATAAAATCAAAGGGGATCTTCAAAACATAGGGGCGAGTTAGGGTTTTTGAGCTAAATGCTTGGGTTATCTAGTATTTTCTCCATTTAAGGAGCTAATAATCTAAAAATATCATGAATTTGCTATATTTCACCTTCTTCATTAGGATTCTCAAACTTCGCACAAGCATATACGACAAATCTGGTCTATCTACAACAAAAAATTCATAAAACATCTGATCTTTACACTAAACCCCTAAATAGTGGTGTCCAAAAAGCCCGGAGCCCGGACCCGGCCCGGTGTCCGGCCCGGTCGTGCCCGGGCCCGGGCCCGGCCCGGGCCCGGAAACCCGGGCAAAACCCGGGTCCGGGCCCGGGCCCGCCCGGGCCAAATCTGGCCTAACGGCCAGATTTGGTCTTTTGACCGTTTTGCCCCTTAAAACGGTCAAAAAACGGCTATTTTTCGAGGGTTTTTTGGTCATTTACCTAGGGGGCTGCTTCTATAAATAGAGGGGGGGTTTCAATTCATTTTCTCACAACAAAACTCATCTATTTCTCTCTCTACTACTCTCTTATACAATCTTATACTATCTCATACTAATATACTATCCTATAATCTTTTGTATTTTCTAATACTTCCAACAAATGGCTTCTGGGTCTGATTATGAAGAGCAACATGCAACTCCTACCGATCCAGAGATGAGTCCTCCTACAACAACTCCTCATCCTACCGGTGTTAATCCTGAATCTGGTGGCGACGAATCTACGGCACCAAGAGCTCCAAAAAGGCCGAGGTCTGATGTATGGAATTTTTTTGAGAAGATAGACGTCACCAAGGATGAACACGGTAGGATCATCTCTCAGAATGCGAAATGTGCGTTGTGCGGCCAGATATTCAAAGCTCATCATAAGAGCGGCACCAACCATCTCAAACGGCATATTGAAAAACACAACAAAGGCCAAAATCTACAAGGTGATATCCGGCAGTCTATGCTTTCCCAATCATCCTCTTCAGGTACCCTCGGCAGTTGGAATTATGACGCTGCCCGAGCCCGGAAATGCGTAATCAGGTTTATTGTTCTTAAAAACCTTCCTTTTAAATTAGTAGAAGATGATGAATTTGAAGATTTATTTAGAGATGGTTTTTATCCTGCATTTACAAAATTTTCTCGTCAAACCTGTCAACGTGATATTTTAAAATATTATGTTGAGGAACAGGGAAAAATAATTTCTTATTTTAAAAATTTAAACTGCAAATTTTCTTTAACTTCTGATATTTGGTCATCTAGAGTGCAAACTGGTTATTTATGTATAACAGCACACTGGATTGATGAAAGTTGGAAAATGTTTAAAAGAGTTGTTTCTTTTATTGCAATTGAAGAGTCACACACTGGTATTAATGTTGCAAATTTAATTGTTGAAGAACTTATGAAACTAGAAATTGATCAAAGAATATTTACTCTTTCACTAGATAATGCAAGTAATAATAATGTAGCTGTTGATTTTCTGAAAATAACTTTGTCATTGCCATGTCATGGTGAGCTTTTTCATGTTAGATGTATCTGTCATATTTTAAATTTAATTGTTCAAAGTGCATTTTCTGAAATTAAACCCATGATAGAAAAAGTTAGAACAGTTACTAATATGCATAATGCTTCTGAAATGAGAATTAAAAGATGGAAACAATGTTGTAAAAGAAAAAATTATAAGCCTAGACTAATTCCAAAAGATGTTGACCATAGGTGGAATTCCACCTATGCAATGTTATCTGTAGCAATAGAATATAAAGAAATTATAAATGATTTTATAAATTTTTATGCTTCTAGTTCTAGCTCTGGTAGTGCTTATGGAATAACTGAAGATGAATGGACAGTTATATGTAAATTAAATGAGATGTTACAAGTTTTTTATGATGCTACTATGTTATTATCTGGTTGTTATTATCCAACTATTACTTTAGCTGCTTTACAAATTTTAAATATTCAAAAATTTTTTGCAAAATATCGTATGGATGATACTTTTGGAAATATAATTTTTCAAATGGAGAGTAAATTTAATAAGTATTTTAGGCCTATTCCTCATATTTTTGGTATTGGTGTTCTTATTGATCCATGCTTGAAGGAAATTGGCCTTCGAAGTTTGTTACAATCATTGTATGGTGGACAGATTATAGACTTAGATGATGGATCCACCCTTACTGCTACTACTCATTATTTAGCTATTAGAAATTATTTTCAAACCTTATATGATGAGTATGCAGCTAGATATGGTGTAGCTACACAACAGTCTTCAGCTTCGGCACCTTCAGCTTCGAGCACAGGTCGAGGTAAAAGTGTAAGTTTTGATAGGTATGCAATGGTAGCTGAACTAACTGGTGGATCTGGAACTTCATCAGGATTAGATGTTTCTGAAATAGATGAATATTTTTCTGCTTCTTTAGTTAGATGTCAAGGAAATGCTTTAGATATTTTGCAATGGTGGAAAGTATATGGATCAGTTTCATATCCTATACTTTCCACCATGGTTCGTGACTTACTATCAGTGCAGGTTTCGACTGTAGCCTCGGAATCCGCTTTCAGCACAGCAGGACGTTTGATCGACGACCACAGGACATGCTTAGATCCGTATACTGTACAAGCGGTGATGTGCTTACAGGATTGGTGGAGATACGAGAAGCGAACACAAGGCATCGAACGGATTGCTATGATTGAAGATAAATTTGAAGAGTTGGGACTAGCAGATAGATATAATGATTAGATAATATTCATAAAATTGTAATTTTTATTTCTTAGCTTTAAATTTGAATTAAATTATTTCGAAAAAAGTTGCAAATGATAGTGATATGGGTGAGTAGGTGCCAACCTAGTTGGGATGTACTCATCTATTGTGATGCGACGAATTTCGAAATAAATTTATACTTGTAAAGGATTTACCGATTATTAATAAAGAAGTTATTTTTATCATTTTTTGTACTTGTAATTTATGTCATTTCATTTCAAGTTATTAATAAAATTTATGACATTTTTTATAATAATTTATAATTTATGGTTTTGTTAAAATTTAAAAAAATAAAAAAAAAACAAAATTAAAAAAAAAAACAAACCGGGCCGGCCCGGTGTCCGGCCCGCTCAGGCCCGGGCCCGGGCCCGGACCCGGCCCGGACCACCCGGGCCCGGGTCCGGGCTTGGGTTTTGCCCGGCCCGGGCCCGGTTTTCCGGGCCGGGCCGGGCCGGGCCGGCCCGGATGGACAGCCCTACCCCTAAACATTAAGCATCATTTTTTATTTTTTTTATTTTATTTTTTTATTTTATTTTTTTTTTTTTGGGGGGGGAATAAAAATACCACAAATCACCCAATTAAAAGATAAACCCCTAAATTTCTAAATTTACCTTCTTGCTGAGATTGATAATTAACATAACCATATCCAAGCGACATCCTCCGTATCTGATCTTTACAAACCCTAACCGAGACAACGGCCCCAATCTGGCTAAACAAATCATAAAGCTGAGCCTCGGTAACAGAGACATCAAGATCGCCGACATAAAGAGAGGCATTTGCAAATCCTCCTCCTTGCAAAGCGTTCGGCGATACAGGAGAAGGCTGCGAGAGAGCCGCCGGCGTCGGGGGAGCAGATAGAGTCGCCATTGACGGATGAAATCGAAGAGGATCTTCCAAAATTTTAGGTTGATTTTAGGGTTTTCTAGGGTTTTTCGGTTTTTTTGGGTTTTTCTTTTTTGGGATAAATTTTTTGGGGAAAGTCGCAGAAATGGCGATCGGAAAGAGGAGGAGAGAGGGAGAGGGAGAGGGGTTTATATTCTGTTGAGGAGGCGAAGTTAAGAAAAAAATTAAGTAGTTTTACCGACCAAAATCTTACACCGAGCCGATTGTGGGTCCCGGAGACTTTGTTCGTGTAATGGGGATTAGTGAGGGGGATTATTTTGGGTGTGGAAGTGTTGAGCATGGTCGTTGTGGGTGCGACACGTGCACGCTGATGACGTGGATTGGAAAAAGTGTGAAAAGGCTGAAAAGCTTGCCGCTTGGTCGTGATGTGGGGCCAGGGCTCATGCTAGCTGTTATTGCAAAAGTCTTTTTTTATTTTACTAGTGTGACGCAAGTGTATTTATTTTTGTGTTTATTTTTTGTGATGATACTACGTGAACTATTCATCTAATTGGTCATCATGAGTAACTTCAGAAAACTCAAATACAAAAAAACACCAACCACTTGATGTTTACTAAGAAAAATTATAGGGATGACAAGTATAATGGATAATCATAGTGCTCATTTAAAGATATATCCATGCTTAAAAAGATCCCATTTGAAGATTTTTTTACACATGTATTTAATATGGTTAAAAATAATAATAGGTCAATCATTTTATGCATGAGAGAGACTTTCAAACATGTTATTTTCAACTCAATGTTAAGTTGAATTAGCACACAAATCTTCTAGTCTAGTGATTAATAAATTGATATTTTCGTATGTATCATTAGTGTTACGAACCAAAATCACCGAATACTTTCTAACACATCAATCTTTAAAATTTTTGAGAATGCACGAGATAAGATGTTGTCTATTCTACCTATATAAAGATTTTCAATGATCTCCTTGTGTTGATGGTTCGTGTAACCTCTATAAGTTTTAATGTCAGTGTTTTTTGTTAATTGCTAAATATTTATTGGCGTTGGCAACTACCTAGGATTAAAATCATTAATTCTAAGAAATTCAATGAAATAATTAGTAGTTTTTAAGCTAATTTTCAACTTAAATTCTAAAATCTTGCCCTTTTTTAGATAAAGAATGACTTTTATTGGTCTGCAATTCAAAGAATCCTTATCTAGAATAAAATATAAGGAATAAGGCTTAGAGTCAAAATTAGAGTAATTTCACATAACTCCATATCTTTTGACCCATTTTAAGATAAACCTTCAGAACTTTAAAAATATCGGTCAGTTGGCCCCTTCACTTTTGGGCGATTCACAAAGATCAAAATGTTTGCCTTTTTTTCTCTCTTTCAATGGTATAGCCGCTGATTTTTTTTTCAATATACCCACCTAACTTCCAACAATTATTTTCACAAAAGCCTCTAAACAATTAAAATATGAAAAGTGTATAATACACAATCTATTATGACAACACTATGTAAAACAACACTATGTATTCCATTCCACATGAAACTAATTAGAGGAACTGATTGTTACCCATTGAAGAGTATACATACATAGAGTCAATCAGAATAGAATTATCTCACTACAACAAATGCGCATTAACACCACAAAATGTCCAAACAGTAACACTCTCAAAAGAACTCAAAATCCATAATATTTTCATCCTCTTACTACTATACCCTCCTCTCCCTAGAATCTCAGCCTCCACCGGGTTGGGCATATTCGACGACATTCACCCCCTTTAAAGAACTCACGCATATATACTAAAATAAATGGTGTCACAAAAACTTCTCTCTTGCGATAGGATATAGATATAAGAGATTATTATCAAAGAAACTTGGAATTTCTTACCCATTAACAAAATATCGTGATCAGTTCATTTAGACTCAAGGAAGTTAGTAGGACAAATATATACTTCCAATTCTTTGGTATGAAAACTAAGACTTACCATAGATTTGTAAGCAAATTTATAATCCTCCTCCTCCTCATCTTCAAAATCTTCAATATAAACAACTCTCTTATATGACCTACACATCTAATCTTGAAATTAAGTTTTATCAGATTTCACAAGAATCTCCAGGGGTTTATAATGTTGTGCGCGGCAGAAGCTTCTCGGAGCGACACGAATAATCCAAGAGATAAATCATAACTAATAAGCCAAACACAATACCACAGCAAGACAACGAGTTTAACGTGGTTCGGCAAGTTCCCTATGTCCACGAGGCAATGAGGGGGGAGTTCTTACTATTAGAAATCAAGAAAATACAAATAGAGTTACAAATCTCACCGATCAAACCCTAAAAAAAAGCTCTACATCTCTCACAAATCTCCCACAATTAGATGCAGCAATCCTCTCCAAAAGACTGCTCAAAATCGTCCTTATTTAACCCTAATTAATCAGCTTTAGGGTTATATATCAATTCAGAAACAAACCGGGTTAAAAACCAAAAACCCAGCCCAAACAACCTGCGATCGACCACGATCGACCGTGCAGGTATCACGGTCGACCGCAACGGTCGACCGAACACTCCCGACAGAGAACAAATCGGCTACAGAGAAACTCACGGTCGATCGTGACGGTCGACCAAACCAAACGACAGAGCCCAAAAATCCAACAGGATCTACGCGGTCGACCGTGGTGGTCGACCACCTTCAGCTCCCAGCTCTTCCTGACCCTTGTGCACGTTCGCGATTGACCGCCGCTGACTTGCGGTCAACCGCCAGTCTGGCTGGCTGAATTTCTAGGTTGTTTCTTCAGTTGTTTGCCAATTTGTCAATTCTTCACCTCGGCAAATGTTTCTACCAAAAACTGAGCCGACACCAGATCATCCAAAAGTTCCACAACAAGTCCGAGAACCAAACTAGAGCTGAAACGCGATTTCCCCCAATCTGAATCAACAGATCAAACCGGCTGTATCTAAAAAACTGCCTACGTATCCTCTTGCCCAACGAATCAAGCCGAACGTAGTTCACCTAAATGGCCTCCAAAGGCCTCAACACTGAAGAATGTTCAAAAGCTCGAATCAAGCCGAACGTAGTTCACCTAAATGGCCTCCAAAGGCCTCAACACTGAAGAATGTTCAAAAGCTTCAAACAATGACCAAATTTCACACCTAAATGGCCTCCAAAGGCCTCAACACTGAAGAATGTTCAAAAGCTTCAAACAATGACCAAATTTCACTCATGAAACAACTTTGGTCAACATATCTACAGGATTATCGCTCGTGTGGACCTTCTCCAATATAACGTCTCCATCATCCAAAACGTCACAAACAAAGTAGAATCTGACATCGATGTGCTTCGTGCGCGCATGATAAACCTGGTTCTTCGCCAAATAGATGACATCGATGTGCTTCGTGCGCGCATGATAAACCTGGTTCTTCGCCAAATAGATAGCTGACATGCTATCATAATATACCCGAAGCATGATAAACCTGGTTCTTCGCCAAATAGATAGCTGACATGCTATCATAATATACCCGAATGGTCTCCTATGCAATCCCCAAGTCCTCCAATAATCCACGCAACCACAAAGCCTCCTTCACAGCTTCAGTCACCGCCATATACTCCGCCTCTGTAGTAGAGAGAGTCACTGTGGACTGAAGTGTACATCGCCAACATACAGGTGTACCTGCCAATATAAAAGCATAACCTAAAGTGGACTGATGCTTGTCAAGATCTCCAGCATAATCTGAATCCACGTAACCAATACAATCCTGCCCATTCTTCTCATCCTTTTGGAATACCAAACCAACATCCACGGTGTCTCGAACATACCGTAGAATCCACTTCACGGCCTCCGAATGACCCTTCCTAGGGTCGTGTATGTATCTAAATAACATTCTCACGGTCTGTGACAAATCTGGCCTCGTACACACCATCACATACATCAAGCTACCTACTACACTGGCATATGAGACCTTCAACATGTAATCTCTGTCCTTAATTGAAACATGTGACATCAACGTTGAAAGCTTGAAGTGGGAAGCCAATGGAGTGCTAACTGCTTTTGCATTTCTATCGAAACTGAATTTCTTCAACATCTTCTGCAAATAAATCTTCTGTATAAGCTTCAAACTCCCCTTCACCCTATCTCTCTCGATCTCTATACGGACCATACCCAATATCTTCTTTGCCTCTCTAAGATCCTTCATCTCAAATTCGGATGACAACTCCTCTTTTAGCTTTCGAATAGCTGAAGAATTCCTAGAAGTAATAAGCATATCGTCAACATATAAAAGCAAATATATGTGCTCACTATCCTGTAGCTTGTGCATATAAACACATGGGTCATATGGGCTCTTCGTGTACCCATGGCCAATTATAAAGCTGTTGAATCTCTTATACCACTATCTCGGCGATTGCTTCAAACCATAAAGAGACTTCTTCAGCTTGCAAACCAAATCTTCCTTTCCTATAGCTTTGAATCCCAAGGGTTGTGTTATGTAGATCTCCTTATCTAAATCTCTGTGTAGAAAGGATGTCTTCACATCTATCTAGACCAAATCCAAATCCAACCGTGCCACTAATACTAATAAAATCCGTATCGACGAATGCTTCACAACGGGTGAAAATACCTTATTGTAATCAATGCCCTCAAGCTGTGCATACCCCTTGGTAATCAATATGGCTTTGAATCGAATGTCCCCAATAGAAGATCATTCCTTCTTCACATATACCCACTTGCAACCTATAGCTCTCTTACCCTTAGGTAGATGTGCAAGTGTCGAAGTGTCGTTCTTCTGAAGAGACTGCATCTCGTCCTCCGTAGCTTCCTTCCACCTGATCGAATCAGGGCTAGACTCTACCTCCCTGAATGTGGATGGAACTGTTGGCCTTCTTGTTTTGATGATGTTTAACAAACAATTTACTTCTAATGTTGTTTGTCTAGTATTTGTGTTTTCTTATTTATTATAGACAAACAACATTGTTGGAGGTTGGATATATATATATATATATATATATATACATAAGTTTTGGTTTCTATGCATATATATAGTTTTATATATATACATGCATAGTATTGGGTTTTCATGTTTTTAATATGAAATCACATATTTCATATTTATTATTGTGATTTGGTTTAACTACTTAGATATGAAACAAATATATTTTTATATACATACTCCTACGTTTCATTCTCTAATGTATTTGTGAAAATATCATATTCTTAGCTTTTGGACTTAACAATAATCATATACATATTTTATTAAGTCTATATAATCATTGTGCAAAGTTTCTAAACATGGTTTAGCCAAAATATCAAATTTCACATGTTTACATTTTCGTGTTTTGAACTATTTTACAAAATGATGATTTTTCACAAATGGGAAATGCAATTTGGAAAATTCTTTTTGTAACATGTTTATTTACATGTTTATATACATTTCCAAAGTTTCATTATTTTTGGACTTCATTTGTTATTTTTAACATATTTTCAAAAGTCTCAAAATCAGCTTCTAAAACCTGTTTTTCTGTAATATTAGTTTTCGGTCGACCGCACCGGTCGACCGCTTAATTATTCTTTTGTTTCTAGGTAGTAGAGAGTTTGTCGATCGACCGGTCCGGTCGACCGAAAGCTCCATCGGTCGACCACAGGAATTTCCGGTCGACCGCCAATATATCCGTTGGTTCCCAACGGCTATTTTTCTGAGCTGATTTTCTGGGACTATTTTTGTCTTTTTCTTGGGGTTGTTGGCTGAGGTTTTGGAGGTTATAAATACCCTCCTTGATCTCAGTTATTATAAGCAAAGAAAAGTTTTTAAACAAGGGTTTAAGGTTTTTACTGTTTGTTTAAGTTTGGGTTTCTGTTTACAAAGGAGGAAGTTCGCTGCAGATTGAGGGATTCATTCTCAATCTTCTTCATCCTCTTCTTTGTGTTCATAAAGAAGTTTTCTAACTCTTTTCTCTAGCAATTTCATTATTGATTTTCATATTCTTATTATTGTTAGTTTGCTATTAGAGTTAGATTTTATTTTATCTCATTGTTACACACACCCACTTGAGCTTATTGTATTTGCATTCATAATATATTGTGGGTTGGTGAGAGGTTGTAACATTGAGTGTGAGATTTCATTGTGTTCTCATCGATAGTTGAGAACAATCAATTATTGTATTAAGCCTTATTGTGAGATTCTCTTCGTAATACACTTGTACACCGAGAGAAGTGTGTGGTGAGAGTCGGGGATCGTCCCAAGAGGAGTGGCGTCGGTTGACGAGCCTAGGGAGAGGTTGTAACCAAGCACTTGAGGGAGACACGGCTAGGTCCAACACTTGTGAGGGTGTAGAGTGTGATTGCAAGAGTGTTGATTGTAAAGTTTTCGGTTAGCTAGAAAACCGAGTGTGAGGTATAAACGTTGTCCGGGTAAACGTAGAAAATCTGGTTATGTTAGTGGATTTCTCCCCGGGAGTGGGGAGCGGAGACGTAGGACGGAAGGTCCGAACTCCGTGATCATATCTTGTGTTTGAGTGTGCTTTGGCGTTTATTTATACTTGTGTTTATATTTCTTGTCGCCTTTGTCATTAGCTCATTATTTATATGATCCACTATCTAGTTCATATTGTTTACCCCTTGTGTTAGTTTTATATCCTTGCATATACATATATCATATTGTATATCTCCTTGATAGGATATATCATCTTGTGTTAGTATATCCTTGCATATATATATTCATCATATAAGATATACCTCATTATGTATATTGCATATTCTTGCACATAACTCTTTGTATATCTATCCTGTAAGAATATATTTGTTAATTAATTTAATTGGCATATAATCGGATTAGATTAGCATAAGACCCTAACCCCCCCCCCCCTCTAGGGTCTAACAGGAACCATATCATCAATGACCTCCACTGATAATGCATATGCGACCATGACATTATTATACCTGGATGGCCGACGAATTACTCTCCTCGGTCTATCCGCTGCAATGGACCCCTGAACATGACCCTGTTCCTGAGTCCCATAATTCACTGTATCCTCTATCTGCCCGGCTATCATCTCATCTCCTCCCAGTGTCATCTCTGTAGGAGCCTCGATGGATACAATGTTCTCTGGAGTGAGTGGAGTCACATCATCCTCCAGCTACTGTGATATCTCAACTGTATGGTCTCCCTCCACCTGCTGAGGGACTCGAGGCCTTATCATGTACGTCTCATCGAATGTGACATCTATGCTAATAACTATCTTCTTGTCCCGTGGATCCCATAACTTGAAGCCTTTAACTCTATCTTTAAATCCCACAAAGACTGCTTTCCTCGCCCTCAGATTTAGTTTACCATCACTGACATGGTAATAAGCTAGACACCCAAATATCCGAAGTGACTCATAGTCACTAGCCACCGAACCAAACTAACGCTCCAAAGGAGTCTTCTCGTCTATCGCAGTGCACGTCAACCTATTCACGAGATAGCTCGCATAAACCAACGTCTCGGCCCAAAAGGATCTTGGCAATCCACTCTGCGTCATCATACATTGTACCTTCTCTAACAAAGTACGGTTCAATCTTTTAGCCATCCCGTTCTGTTGCGGTGTCTCTCGAACTGTGAAGTGTCTTCTAATACCGTGATCCGGGAAAAACTACAGAAACGGATAACTCTTGTACTCTCCACCATTATCTGAACGTAGAGTCTTCACATTTCTACCTGTCTGCAGCTCCACTTTCCTTTTTCACTCCATAAAAATATCAAGGACCTGATGTTTATGCTTCATAGGGTATACCCAATTCCTCCTGGAATAGTCATCAATGAAAGTGACAAAGTAGTTGGCCCCATCAAGAGATGTGTTCTTGGAAGGGCCCCAAACATCTGTGTGAATGTAATCCAATGTACCTCGGGTGTTTGTGAACAACGGTGTCAAACTTCACTCTAGTCTTCTTCCCGAGTACGTAATGCTCACACAGCTCTATCTTGCAGGTCTTAGCACCTTTTAATAGCCCCTGTTTCATCAATGACTGTAGGAACTTATCACCTATGTGTCTAAGTCTTATGTACCATAAAGTGATAGTGTCATCCTCTGTAGTGATAGAAGCTGACAGACCCTCTGTAACTGTCTTGCCCTTCAAGTAGTATATGTTGTTTTCCCTTATACCTCGCATCACCACCATAGAACCCTTCGTGACCTTCATTGTAGCATCCTCTAAGATCACTCTATATCCAGCTACCTCCAGAGTCCCAAGAGAAATGATGTTCTTCGTCAACTATGGTACGAACCTCACTTCTTTCAACTCCCTAATCACTCTGTCATGCATTCTAATCCGGACTGAACCAATACCACCAATAGGGCATACGTGGTTATTACCCATAAGCATGACATCCCCTCTTTCCAGCTCCTCAAAGCTAGAGAACCAATCCCTCCTAGGGCATATGAAGCATGACATCCCCTCTTTCCAGCTCCTCAAAGCTAGAGAACCAATCCCTCCTAGGGCATATGTGATATATAGCTCCCGAATCCATCATCTACTCCATGAAATCAGCATAGAAAACCGACGGTAGTGCAGCGCACGAGTAGTCCGAAGAATCTAAATCTGAATGTTCACCAATAGCTTTTGCAACATTCACTTCTAAAGCCTGTGCAACTTTTCCTTTGTTCTTCCCGGCTTTTTCTTTCCACTTTGGGCAGTCAATCTTTCAATGTCCTTCTTTACAATACCGATATTGATTTCTACCAACACTCTTATATGTACTCCTATTCTTTGACTTTGTTCGGTTAAACTGGCGGTGGTTTGGATCATGGCCTCGAATAGCTAATGCATCTCCCGATGCCTTCTCGGAAGGTTCACCATCACTCTTCCTCAACTCATAATTTACCAAGGCTGAGGTCACCTCCTTATAACTAACTATAGTTCTTCCATTGATCATAGTTAGAACAAATGTACTATAATTATTCTCGGGCAACGAACACAAAAGTAACATCGCCTTGTCTTCATCCTCAACTATGATATCCACATTGGCCATATCTGAAAGTAGCTTCGTGAATTTGTTGACATGCTCCCTGATGGAAACTCCCCTTTTCATCTTGAACTGGTAAAACCTTTTCTTCAAGTGAAACCAATTCTCAATGCTCTTTATAAGATACTTCTCATTGAGTGTTTCCCACATCTTCTTCGCCGACGTCTCGTTCATAACATCATAAATAAGATCCGGCATCAAGCATGACCTAATAACACCACAAGCTCTACTCTCCATCCCAAACCTTATCCTCAATATCAGCGGGTTTCTCTTTTAACTCAAGAGTCTCCTCCAAATTCTGTGCATCCAATGCGTCCATCACCTGACACCTCCATAATTCGAAATTGATCTTGCCGTCGAACTTAGGAATATCAATCTTCGTGTTATTAATGCTCAGACTCTGTATCACCTTCGTAAGAGACGAACCTGATGTGCTTGCATCTCCCATGTTGTCGATCTAACTCTTCAGATAGAAATCTTCACCGAATC
This sequence comes from Asparagus officinalis, assembly GCF_001876935.1. Lineage (NCBI taxonomy): Eukaryota > Viridiplantae > Streptophyta > Magnoliopsida > Asparagales > Asparagaceae > Asparagus > Asparagus officinalis. The sequence continues at coordinate 18,191,298 of NC_033799.1, read as the reverse complement.
CTTCGAACAAGCATGAAGCTCTGATACCAATTGTTGTGCACGACGAAAACTTCTCGGAGCGACACGAACAATCCAAGAGATAAATCACAACTAATAAGCCAAAACACAATATCACAGTAAGACAACGAGTTTAACGTGGTTCTACAAGTTGCCTACGTCCACGGGGCAATGAGGGGGGAGTTCTTACTATTATAAATCAAGAGAATACAAATAGAGTTACAAATCTCACCGATCAAACACTAAAATAAAGCTCTAGATCTCTCACAAATCTCCCACAATTGGATGCAGCAATCATCTGCAAAAGACTGCTCAAAATCGTCCTTGCTTAACCCTAATTAATCAGGTTTAGGGTTATATATCAACCCAGAAACGAACTGGGTCAAAAACCAAAAACCCAGACCAAATAGCCTGCGATCGACCGCGGCGGTCGACCGTATAGGTATCGCAATCGACCGCAGCGGTTGACCGAACACTCCCGACAAAAAACAAATCGGCTAAAGAGAAACTCATGGTCGACCGCGACGGTCGACCGAACCAAATGACAGAGCCCAAAAATCCTACAGGGTCCATGCGGTCGACCGCCTTCATCTCCCATCTTTTCCTGACCCTTGTGCACGTTCGCGGTCGACCGTCGCTGACTCGCGGTCGACCGCCAGTCTGCCTGGCTGAATTTCTGGGTTGTTTCTTCAGCTGTTTCCCAATTTTTCATATAATAGTCTCAAAAGTGCCAATTGAGTTAATGCACATGTATGTTACAATTTGATGGGTGGTGTAGAGCTTGGTGTTTTTTCTATACATCAAATGCATTGACTATTGAATGATGTTAATTGGACTTAAGTACTTTATTAGACGTGGTGGAATGTTTAGTTGGAGTAAGTTGAGTAAAAACTGTATAATAATATTTAGGTGACAAAAAAGTAAGATAAATGTACATCCCTCAAAGATAATTAATGTACATCTTATACTAACTATAATATATAGTTTACTAATATATAGATATAAAGTTTCTTAATATATAAATATTGAAGTCTTGTGCAAAAAAATATATGTAACTATTAACAGTTTTGCTGTAGTTTATAAAATATATCTAATTATAGTAAATAATAGTTATAATATTGTAGTCTTAAATCCTTTAACTGTATTTAATGTGATATGATTTAATAAGATTAGGGGTTATGAGAAGAATATGAAAGTTATATTTAGTGTTAGGAGTTAGTGGATGAATGTTATGAGTGTGTGGTTAAATGAAAATTTAATAATCATAAAGATGATGGTTATGAAAAATTGAGTATGAATGTGTCATCATGTATGTATGAATGGATGGATGTGTAGTTAATGGTGATGTTATCAAAAATTAAGTATTTGTGTGTCTCATGTATGCATAGATTGATGTATTGGAGGGTATTATTAGGGAGAAATATTTTAACATAGCAACCCACTTTTTTTATAATAGTACTAGTATGGTGCACGTGCGATGCACGTGTAAAAACTTTCATGTTTATATGTACCCATATAGTTTTCATTGCATTGATCAAATTTTTTTTCTATGTGACATATATTTGAAAATGTCATATATAATATATATTAGGTTTTGATTGGCTGACTTTTAATTGGCAATTTATGCTTGTTTTCAGAAATGATTGGTCACTTTTATTAATTGATGATATAAATAGACGTTATAAGGTTATAAATAGGATCATAAAGAACACTCATTTGGCATATAAAAAAAATCAGGATATTGATAGAAAAATAGCATAAAATAAATAGGGTAACCGAAATTATTTAATTATATGTCCACTTAATGTAGCAGAATCATATCTTCTTTAAGTTTGACATAAATAGACAGAATGGAGCTTAATTTGAGCAGCATTCATTAATTTAAAAGATTCATATTTGTCAAACTGTAGAAAGCCATAGGAAATCGGACTGCAGCAAGGTAATTTGATCTATAATAACTAGATTTCATGACCTACAAATGAAACTGAATCGAGTATGATCAGGCATCGTCAACTTCTCGAGGATCAAACCTAACTATAAATGTTACATAAAGAGTGAGATCACCTTTGAGATCAAAGATAGTATGTTGCAGGATCAAACCTAACTATAAATGTTACATAAAGAGTGAGATCACCTTTGAGATCAAAGATAGTATGTTGCATTGTAAATAGTTAACAGCTTTAATACATAAAGAGTGAGATCACCTTTGAGATCAAAGATAGTATGTTGCATTGTAAATAGTTAACAGCTTTAATAAACATCTTCGCTGCATATTAGAATGTTGTGTTAGATAATAATTGGTTGAAAGATAATTTGTACAAAATGCGCATCATAGAATGAAAAAATAATCAATGAAGATTTTGTTCTTCAATTATTATAGATAATCAATGAATAATTAATGTATATACTGAAATATCATAAGTTTAAATCTATATGCATGGTTGAGATAACATCTTTTAATATTGGCTAAAAAACTTTATTAGGATTAAATACAATTGAATGAATATAAATGGCCAAAAAAATATTAAAATAACTTGAGAAAATTCGTTTTAATATTGACGTAGATGTCGGAATCACCGGAAAAAAACATATTTCGCGTGCAACTATACCATATGGATTATTTATTTGTAAATAAACAAAAATATTAAATTCTTACTCTTTATTCATAATTATGACCTCCCTTCTTTTAGAAGTGGGATTGATAAATATTAGCTTCACAATTATTACGAATCCAACAACAACTGCAATAGAGAATTTTTTTAGTGATTATTAATACATAGAAATATTTGCATAATAATTTTTTTAAAAATCTTACCAAAAGACATTTTTCCATCATCAAAAGCAGAAGCATCTTTAAATGAAAGGAATGTTGGTTTTAACTTCTCAAATGATACAAAGTTTTTTGTTTCTCGAATGATTGTCTTTGTTGTTAGAGTCAACTCCTTTTCTAGATTAATTGATGAATATTTCAAATTTGGAGGCTTTACTTCTCCATTGGTTATAGTATATGTTTCTCCCTTTATCAATAAACCGCTAAACTTTTCTATCAGCTTATTAAATAAAATTGCTTGGATAAGTGTTCCCTGCAAAAGACACAATGGGGAATAAATCACGTCATCACGATAATATAAAAATTACATGGAATATAACAATATAAAATTTGTATCACCTCTTCATCAATCAGAATCAACTTTTGCTTCTTCCATTCTCCGTTCTTAAAGGAGTCTATGGTGTTGCATAAAACACGAACATTTATACTCCATTGTTTTTGATAAATTTTTAACTCTCTGATCGGGATGTTGGCTTGATCATTAATTCCATCTTGATCAAATGACATGCTTCACCAAAAAAGTATATAATTTATAGAGCTAATTCAGAGTTTATACCTTACAGACAAAAATATACTTTTACTAACCTCTTTGAATCACATAATGTTGCTTCCATCTCCATCTGTTTTTTATTTTTTGGTAGGATTTGTTAAGGTTTTATAAGATGGAAGTTGTGTATGGATCACGTTTATATGAGATTTGACTAATAATGGCATGCCAAATAATTAATTTGATGACGGGGGGTTACAAAAGTGTAGTGTAATGTATTTTACATAAATGACTATAATAATTATTTTAATGTTTTGCATACTCACTAAAGTACACAGTAAGGAGAGTTAAATGACCATAATGGTTTATGATAACCGTTTTTACAAATAATTAAGAAGTACAGTTTATGACTTGCACTATGACTTTTAAAATATTTTTTGGGGGGTTATGAGTATGCATTTAATTGGGGGTTATATATGTATGACTATGATTTATGGATGCATGTATTTTATGTATGATTTTTTGGGGTTATGAGTATGCATTTAATTAGGGGTTATGTATATATGGCTATGGTTTATGTATGGATGCATGTATTTTTTGTATGTATGTATATGTTTAAAATGGTATTTTCGGAAGAAATGTTTTAACATCCCAATCTACTTTTATAATAGTATTAGATTATATTTTAAAGTCGCCTCCCCAACCCAAACCCCTTCCCCCCCCCCACCCCTGCCCCCCCCCCCACACACACACATGAAAAAAACATAACTTTGGTTTGCCTTCAATTTGGAAAGTTCAAGGTAATTCCTTGATCAACGATTAGATTGTATAGGTCTTAATTTAAATTTATTTTGATTAATTGTATAAACTATAATTCGAAAAGTCTTTTAATAGTCACAATTCAAATTATATACAAGGTAATTCACCCTTTTTTTATATTTACTTATAGATCAAAAATCGTAATAACGACTGCAAAAGAGCATAATGAAATGCTAGCATTGACAGTGAAAAAAATAAGGGTGTATATGTTTACATGAAGGGGGTGTTTGGTTAGGGTGTTTTATAGAAAAGTTTTAGGAAATGTTCTGACGGTGGCAGTTTCATAAATAAAAATTTTCTCATAATTTTCATAAACTGTGTTTGGTTCAAATTTGAATTTGTAATTTTTTGTTGTAAAGTACAGAATCTGTACAATTTTACAGAAATTATTTTCCACTTTAAAATGACCTGAAAACATAAAAAAATCAGGCAACCTATTATTAAAATAATAAAACCACCCCTAGCCAAATTTCCGCCCCCACTTCACATTTCTTGTGGCCGCTAAAACTCAAAAAATTTATAGGGCATCCTCCGTCATTCTCACCTCCAAACGCATTCTCTCACTCGAGTTTTCCTTACCTTGAGCTCTCGTCCTTGATTATTGCCAACAATCGCTAGCGAGCTCGAATATCTAGGGCTTCACTCTAGTTCGTAGGTGTTCTTGCGGCTAATTTGGGTCTATTTTTCCTTACCTCGAGCTCTCATCCTTGATATTTCCTTACCTCGATTTTTCCTTACCTCGATCTCTCGTCCTTGATTATTGCCACCATTCACTGCGAGATCAAAGATCGAGGGTTTCTGCCTCATATGTTCGTCAGTGTTCTTACGGCTAGTTTGGGGATTTGTGGTTTTTAGTCGAAATCAGTGATTTCACCGTTGATCTTCTGAGCTATTGAGGTATAAAAATAACCCATAAAACCCTTCATTATCCTAGATTATTTGGTTGATTTTTCTTCTATTTCATTTGATTTTAGTCGATTTTCAGATCTTCCTTAGCTCTCGATTTTGTTACTATCATGGCTTAATTAGCATGTTGAAATCATCGATCATTTGAACAGTTGACTATAAAGAAAATTATGGACTAATTTTGGGTTTTGATTTTTTGATCTATTGCGATCAAATTTTTTTTCTTGTTTAGCTGTTGATTTTACTACTATTGTTGTATGAATGGGACTGAAAATGAGTCTATTAATTGTTGGATGAGAAAATATTGGCAAAATATCTTTCATATGTTTGATAATTCTAGAATATATCCATCCAAACTTGTAATAGCTACAAAATTTTATATGCAAACATCGCCATCATGAGTTTAACCATTTGCATGTCTATGTTCTATTATTGCATAAACGTTTTAAACTATATTTTCTTTATAATTAATGTTGATGGATGGTGTAGATGAATAACAAATAAAGAAGATGTGTGCTAATACGTCTATATCTTCTATGGTCACAATAATAGCTTGTTTATTGAGATTGTGTGCTAGGCGCAAATCAATTTGTAATGCTTCAAGAGAAGATAAGATGAGGATTTTTTTTAGAAACACCCACTTCAAGCATGTCTTTGAAGGATATAATGATACTTGTAGGTCTTATATTAGAATGAGGCCTAAAGTATTTTTTTAAACTTGCGGATATTTTGTGAAATAATGATTCTTTAAATGACCAATACACCTTCAAGTTGAAGAACAACTCGCTATGTTCATGAGCATATTGAGCCATAAAACAAAAAATAGAGTAATAAGGACCGAATTCATAAGATCGAGTGAAACGGTTAGTAGATACTTCAATAAAGTTCTACATGCTATGAATGGTCTTCGCGGTCAATACATGAAGCAAGCACCTAGATTCCATCGGAGATTGCCAACGATCCAAACTATTTTCCTTACTTCAAGGTAAGAGAGAAATAATTGTTATCGTTAGTGAATTACATAATTTAATAAATATGAGAAACTAATATTTATCACAATGTACTATTTTTATAGGATTGCATTGGTATGATAGATGGAACACACATTAACGCAATGTTACCCTCTAACCTAGTTGCACGCTTTAGAGGGCGTAAAGGTGTAACACAAAATGTTTTAGCCGCTTGCACTTCAAATAAAATTTTCACATATATCCAAGCTAGGTGGGAAGATGCAGCAAATGACTATAGGATTTTGCAAGATGGGTTGTCTAGACCACAACCTTACGGTTTGAGAGTATATGATGGTAATCTTCCACCTTTTTTAATACATAGTCAACTAAATAATATGATCGAATTGATCACGAATTTTCTTTTTATAATGTAGGAAAATATTACCTTTGTGGTGTTGGATACACTACCATGTCCGGCTTCATCTATCTATACCATGGTGTACATTATCATTTAAAGGAACCAACTAGTAGGACACCCAAAAATAATAGAGAGTTATTCAATTTAAGACATTCTTCTTTACAGTTTAAAATTGAATCAACTTTTGGTACATTAAAAAATCGGTTCAAAATTCTTTCGGTGAAGCCTAATTCATCGTCTTAGCATGTACTATATTGCTTAATTTTATTGTAATTGAAGATCCACAAGATGACATTTTGAATAAACATTTTGAAATTGATGAGGAGAATGAGGAGGTGACAAATGGAGATGACACAAACATAGTTGACTACACTCAATCTAGGACATAAAGGGAGGATCATCACGCAAAAAAAATGAATGGAGGGACCTTAGGGACAAATTTGCTTAGACAATGTGGGTTGATTATTGTGCAAAGTATAAAGATGGTGATACCACAGAAATTAGCTTGTAGTTTTATTGTTTCGTGATATTTCATTATGTATTTTTCTATTTCATAAAATGTACGGACAATATAATTTATCATCCCTCACTTGTAACTATGTAATTCTTAATTAACTATCTTTGATTATAGGTTCTTTCTTGTTATTGTGTATAGGTATTTTACTATTTTACTATTGTTTTACAAATTTATGGTTTTTTTCTCATTATTGCATATAGGTATGTCTAACAATGAGGGAGGAAAGAAAAACTTGCCCTCTTCACCACATGCACTGTTAAGTTTCTGAAGCGGTCTTAATATGAACTTTATGCCATACCCACATCAACCGTTCATTTCGCCACATACAATGGCGAATTCCTTCCCACAATTCTCATATTTTGATGGGAACTATAGTGGAATGACCCAAAAACATGTGTCATACACTAACTTGATGAATAGTCCCCAAGACTTGTATATCCCATCTTTGAGTTCTCAAGACAACGGTTCACAACAAATGTAACCAACTACTGGTTAATCTGGTGGACCTCAAATCAATGTTATTGATGTGAGTCAAGAGGTATCACCCTCCAAAAAAACTAAAAATTTGGCTCACAAGAGGAAAGTTCCTACAACAAGAGGAGCTACTAGCCTCAATTCGAAGGGGGTTTCCAACATGTGATGGTGCTCTGAGCATGATGCAGAGCTTATACCATGTCTTATAAAACTCACGGATTCCAGAATGAGGGTAGATAAAAACTTCAAAGGAGAAGCTTACAAAATAGCAGCTATGAAAATGAACATGAAATTAAAAACCAACTACACCCACCTTTATGTGATTAACTGCATGAAAACTTGGAGATCCAAATTTGAGCTTGTTGGGTATGACCGCCTATGAATCTTGTTTGATGATAACAAATCCATCTGAACGTTCTGATCTGTGTGTTGAGTTGTGCATGTTACAGGTTGAAGCGATGATGGACATATATATACATATATCTTTCAAAGCCTATTGATTTAATTCGGCCACATATGCAGCGAACAAACAACATGACTTGAGCAAAGAGAAGCCCAAGGAAATTGAAGTTTAACTTATTCTTTCAAAGCCCAATTGATAGCTTGTATATATATTCTTTCAAAGCCCAATGAATTCTCTTCAGCCCACTCTTGTTTCCACTTTTGTAACCGGCTTCTGCCAGTTGGAGCTGCCTTGATTCTCGCGAATTTCTTCTAATATCAATCACGAGAATCAGCTCCTTGATTCTCGCGATTTCACCATGGTTATCCATATGAAGCTGCCTCGAGATTCCCGCATGATCAACGGCTGCAGACGACACCATCTGATTGAAATCCGTGGGCAAGGAATTCAGCGAATCATTGAGCGCCATGTGGACACACATGAGCAGCCCGATCAAAATTGAATGGTACTGATTCATTCAGTTCTCTTTTGAGATGACGACATTTGGCACATCCAACGGCCAGAATTAAAACCCTAAGCTGCCTAGGGGTAATAAAGCCTATTTAAGGACTGCTAATGACTGCAGTAAAAACATAGACGCAGAAAAGAGAAGATATACAGGCAGAATACGCAGAAAATACGCAGAAGCGCAGCCTTCACTCAGAAATTCATAAAATTTCGTAGAAGACTCCATTTTGCGATCCGTCAGAAGCTGTGCGAAGTAGACTCAGAGCTGGACGACCCAGTACCATCATTATAGTGAGTGCTGCTTCAGAAAATTCCAAATCGATGCGACAAAAACAATATTGAGCATCTCTAATCTTTGTTCCTTTTATTTTTATTCGTTGTCGATCTGTATTGTTTTTTTTTTCACTTTTGCTTTTGGACTCTAGATCTGTTATAGGTTGGTCTGTGGACTACGGGGTTGTAGTTCGTGAGGATTGTTAGTAGATTCAGTTGACGTAGTAGCGGTAACCACCGAATCGTGCCAAGGAGGACGATTGCGGTGGGTGGCTAGACTTAAGGGGTGTAAGGGGATTGTGTAACTGTTTTGCTAGTAATTTTGGTTGCAGGACGTAGGCGTGGGGGCCGAACCTGGGTATATCTGTGTGTGCTTTACATTCTGCATACTATAATTGCTTGTGCCTGTGATTTGTTTTATCTGCGTGGTTGGTTGTGTGTTTGGCTAAAATTAATTTTTTTTATAAAGTGATCATAGCCTATTCACCCCCCTCTAGGCTATTCCTCGATCCAACAAGTGGTATCAGAGCCTGGTTCAGACTCTTGATCATATTCTGATTCGAGATTAGGAAAGCCTAGAATTACCATGGACACAAATGATAGTGCTTTCGCTGAGGGACAATCAACTGTTAGGCCACCCAAATTTAACGGGACTGACTATGCTTACTGGAAGGCTAGGATGAAAATCTACTTAGCATCAATAGACTTTGAAATTTGGGATATAGTGGTTAAGGGATACAAACCACCTGTTACACGCATTCAGGATATAGACATTACAAAGCCAGAGGATAAATGGGACATGGATGATAAAAAGTTATATTCTTTAAATAATAAGGCTATGAATGCAATTATATGTGCTTTAGATCGAACTGAATTTAATCGCATATCTCATTGTTCTACTGCTCAGGAAATCTGGCATACCCTGGAGGTTACACACGAGGGCACTTCACAAGTCAAGGAATCCAGGTTAGCGCTATTGAGTCATGAGTACGAGGCATTTCGAATACAGCCAAATGAGGGCATAAAGGAAATGTACGCGAGATTCAGCCACATCGTGTACAACTCAAAAGCACTTGGCAGGACATACACAGAAGTTGAGATAGTAAGGAAGATCTTACGCATACTCCCAAGAAGCTTCGAGTCGAAGGTCACCGCCATCCAAGAAGCAAAAGATCTCAACCGCCAAAGTTTAGAAGAGCTCATAGGAAACTTGATGACCCATGAGATGGAGCTCAAAGCACGTGAGATGCGGGACTCTGAAGAGAACAAGGGAAAGAAGTCGCTTGCTCTAAAGGCAGATGATGACAGCGACCAAGACGTTGACGAAGAGCAGGCCATGATGGTTCGGGGCTTCAGAAAGATCATCAGAACCCCGAGGGGCAGAGCTGAAATGACTAAGAGCCTTAATCATTATAAACGAAATTCTTTAGCAAAATTTTCTGAGAATAATATAACTGAACCATTTGTGTGTTTCAATTGCAAGAAACCAGGACATATGAGAAACAATTGCCCATTGCTAAAGAATAGTGGAAAATCAATGATGATGACTTGGGATGATGATGGGGAAAATGATCCCGAGATGGAGGAGGCCTTCTCAACATTCTGCCTGATGGGAGACGCTGACAAGAACGACAAGGAAATTGAGGTAGAATTCTATACCATGCCCGAACTTGTTTCGATTTGTGAAAATATGCATGCTGAAATAGAAAAATTTGAAGCTGACTTAAAGGTGGTTCAAGATTTAAACTTTAAATTGCAAGAAGATGAATACAAGTCAACATTAAAAGCTGACAAACTTGAAAATGAAAATAAAAAGTTGAAGACCCTCCTTGTTAAACTCAAAGAAAAACTTGCCTTACAAGAAAATGGAATTTGTGACAAATGTTCAATGCTTGAATATGAAATCAAAACCTCTAGAGAAATGATTAACGAATTAGATAAAGAAAAAGAGAGGTTGCAAAGCGAAAAGGATGATTTGAAAACAAAAGTTGTTTGTGAAAAATGGCCAACCTTTGAAAAAGAACTGGAAAAAGTTAAAGAGACGTTTTCGAAAGAAAAAGAAGAATTTGAAAATCAAAAGAGAGCTTTTGAAAAACAAAAAGAAGACCTTTTGAAAGGAGAGATTCAAAATCAAAAAACTTTTGCTAGCCGCTGCACCCTAATTGTAAACGAAAATATCTTTTTGAAATCAAAAGTACACGATCTTGAATTAATGATACAGAAGTTCAATATTGGAAAGAAATCTTTAGACATGCTGCTAGAACATCAACTACCCGACAACAATAGACGTGGATTAGGGTACAATGCTAATAAAATTGAAAAGCCAAAAAGGAAAAATATCCACATCGAAACAGCTAAGGGCAGAAGTGTTTTCCCAAGATGCTCTGGTTGTGGTTTTGTAGGGCACATGTATAACAATTGTACCAATAATAACAAAAACTTAAAGTTCAAACAAATATGGGTTCCAAAAGGTACATACACTAACCCCCATGGACCTATATGGATGCCTAGGTCACAAATGTCATTTTCTTCTTGTGTATAGGTCTGCTGCACGGCTAAGGAACAAAAATGCGAGTGGTACTTGGATTCTGGCTGCTCGAGACACATGACAGGAAGTGAAGACAAGTTCCTTAGCCTAGTTAAACAAACAGGAGGTTGTGTAACTTTGGGAGATAATGGTAAGTGTAATGTGATCGGAAAAGGTATTATAGGTAATGACACTTTTTAGCTTCATGATGTCCTCCTAGTAGAAAATCTCAAGCACAATCTCATCTTTATTAGCCAGCTATGTGACAAAGGTATGAAAGTTGTTTTCGATGTTAATTGTTGTACTATTATTGAAAACGCTTCAGGTAACATTATTCTTACGGCTAATAGGAAAAATAATGTTTATATACTTTCCTTTGAAGAACTAACTTTGGCAAAATGTCTCATTGTCAGGGAAGAGGAAGCAGCCCTATGGCACAGAAGGTTAGCACACGCTAGCATGGGATTATTACAAAAATTAGAAAGTAAGCAGCTAGTTCGTGGACTCCCACATCAAACATACGAGAACAGTAAGTTGTGCGAGGCATGCACAAAAGGTAAGCAAACTAGAGCCTCTTTTACTGGTCTACAAGTTGTTGCTACTAAAAGAGTCTTGGAGTTGATTCACATGGATCTCTTTGGACCCACTGAGGTTGCTAGTATAGGAGGAAAGAAGTATTGCTTAGTTTTGGTCAATGATTATTCTCGATATACTTGGGTGTATTTCTTAGCCAAAAAATCCGAGTCTTTTGATTGCTTCAAAATCTTTTATAAGCAGGTTCAAAACAAAAAGGGACTTTCTGTTATTAGTATTAGGAGTGATCATGGTAGGGAATTTGAAAACATCGGATTTGAAAATTTTTGCATTGAAAATGGGATTTCACATGAATTCTCTTCTCCTAGAACACCTCAACAAAATGGGGTAGTCGAGAGAAAGAATCGAACATTAAAAGAAATGGCTAGGGGTATGCTAAGTGAGTATGGATTGTCTTTGTCCCTATGGGCTGAGGCAGTGAATACCGCTTGCTATGTTTGCAATCGAGTTATGTTGAGATCAATTATAGGTAAGACTTCTTATGAGCTATGACATGGTAAGATTCCTGACATCTCCTATTTTAGAGTGTTTGGGTGCAAATGTTTTGTATTGAACACAGGTGATCAACCCAAGACTTTTGAGCCAAAAAGCGAAGAAGGAGTGTTCGTAGGATATTCAGCAAGAAGCAAAGCTTACAGGATTTTTCATAAACAATCTCTTACAATTACTGAATCTATTCATGTTAAATTTGATGAAACTAATAATTCATCTTTGCCTTGCAGGATCAATGGAGATATCGAAGGCGAAAAAGAAGGAGTCAATGCTGAGAGTTTACAGATGCCTACAAATTCAAAGATGAATGATGAAGCCCCACAAAACGTTCCAAAAGAGAATTTAAGACCTGAGGACTTGAGCTACAACCCGAATCATCCACCAGAACTAGTTATCGGCGACCCAACGGCAGGTATTCGTACACGTTCATCCTTTAACAATAACTTGTGTGCACTCTGCATTTATGGTGGATTTATTTCTGAAATAGAGCCAAAAGATGTAGAAACTGCTCTTAATGATAGTTGTTGGGTCATTGCCATGCAAGAAGAACTAAACCAGTTTGATAGAAATAAGGTTTGGACACTCGTTCCTCGACCAAAGGAGTATCCTGTAGTCGGTACGAAGTGGGTTTTCAAAAATAAGCTGGATGATAATGGAAATGTGATTAGGAACAAAGCTAGGTTGGTAGCCAAGGGGTATAACCAAATTGAGGGAATTGATTTTGATGAAACTTTTGCTCCAGTTGCTAGATTAGAAGCTATTAGGATACTGCTTGCCTTTGCATCTTTTAAGGGTTTCAAACTTAAGCAAATGGATGTAAAAAGTGCTTTCTTAAATGGATTTCTAAAAGAAAAGGTTTTTGTTGAGCAACCCCCAGGTTTTGAAAGTCTTACTTTTCCAAATCATGTTTTTGAACTAAAAAAGGCTTTGTATGGTCTTAAGCAAGCTCCTAGGGCTTGGTATGACCGTCTATATTCATATTTTTTGGAAAATAATTTTAAAAAGGGGAGTGCTGATAATACCTTGTTCTTTCTGCATGATCATGATGACTTCTTGGTAGTACAAATCTATGTGGATGATATTATTTATGGTGCTACTAATGATCCTCTTTGCCAAAAGTTTGAAAAGGTTATGCAAGATGAGTTCGAAATGAGCTTGGTGGGTGAGCTAAAATTTTTCTTAGGGTTTCAAGTTCGCCAAAGTGATGATGGAATCTTCATATCCCAATCAAAGTACGTGAAAGAGATGCTCAAGAGATTTGGGATGGAGAACTTGAAGCCTAGTGACACACCTATGAGTCCAAGCATGAAGCTCACCAATGACGAAAAAGGAACCGACTACGATCAAAAGAAATATAGAGGTATGATCAGATCTCTTCTTTATCTTATAGCCTCTAGACCCGATATCATGTTTGCTGTATGTTTGTGTGCACGCTTTCAAGCAAAACCTAAGGAGTCACATGTTAAGGAGATAAAAAGAATCTTTAGGTACTTGATACACACACAGAACTTTGGTTTGTGGTACCCATCTTGTGATAGCTTTGTACTTTCTGCTTATTCTGATGCTGATTATGCGGGTAGTCATGTGGATAGGAAAAGCACTAGTGGCACTTGTTTTATGTTGGGACATTCCTTAGTTGCATGGTCAAGTCGTAAGCAGAATAGCACTGCTCTATCCACGACTGAAGCAGAATATATTGCTTTAAGCAGTTGTTGTGCTCAGGTTCTATGGATGATGCAAACGCTTTCTGATTATGGCTTAAATTACACGAATGTTCCATTGAACTGTGATAGTAAAAGTGCCATTGATCTTTCAAATAATCCTGTCCATCACTCTCGTACCAAACACATAGACGTTAGACATCACTTTTTGAGAGATCACGTAGCTAAAGGTAATGTTTGCGTTGAGTTCATTCCTACGGAATCTCAACTTGCCGATATCTTTACGAAACCTCTAGCTGCTGATCGATTTTGTCGTCTCCGTTTAGATTTAGGAATTATTGACAAATAATTGGTACGAGAGTATGGTAGTTTTATTGTTTCGTGATATTTCATTATGTATTTTTCTATTTCATAAAATGTACGGACAATATAATTTATCATCCCTCACTTGTAACTATGTAATTCTTAATTAACTATCTTTGATTATAGGTTCTTTCTTGTTATTGTGTATAGGTATTTTACTATTTTACTATTGTTTTACAAATTTATGATTTTTTTCTCATTATTGCATATAGGTATGTCTAACAATGAGGGAGGAAAGAAAAACTTGCCCTCTTCACCACATGCACTGTTAAGTTTCTGAAGCGGTCTTAATATGAACTTTATGCCATACCCACATCAACCGTTCATTTCGCCACATACAATGGCGAATTCCTTCCCACAATTCTCATATTTTGATGGGAACTATAGTGGAATGATCCAAAAACATGTGTCATACACTAACTTGATGAATAGTCCCCAAGACTTGTATATCCCATCTTTGAATTCTCAAGACAACGGTCCACAACAAATGTAACCAACTACTGGTTAATCTGGTGGACCTCAAATCAATGTTATTGATGTGAGTCAAGAGGTATCACCCTCCAAAAAAACTAAAAATTTGGCTCACAAGAGGAAAGTTCCTACAACAAGAGGATCTACTAGCCTCAATTCGAAGGGGGTTTCCAACATGTGATGGTGCTCTGAGCATGATGCAGAGCTTATACCATGTCTTATAAAACTCACGGATTCCAGAATGAGGGTAGATAAAAACTTCAAAGGAGAAGCTTACAAAATAGCAGCTATGAAAATGAACATGAAATTAAAAACCAACTACACCCACCTTTATGTGATTAACTGCATGAAAACTTGGAGATCCAAATTTGAGCTTGTTGGGTATGACCGCCTATGAATCTTGTTTGATGATAACAAATCCATCTGAACGTTCTGATCTGTGTGTTGAGTTGTGCATGTTACAGGTTGAAGCGATGATGGACATATATATACATATATCTTTCAAAGCCTATTGATTTAATTCGGCCACATATGCAGCGAACAAACAACATGACTTGAGCAAAGAGAAGCCCAAGGAAATTGAAGTTTAACTTATTCTTTCAAAGCCCAATTGATAGCTTGTATATATATTCTTTCAAAGCCCAATGAATTCTCTTCAGCCCACTCTTGTTTCCACTTTTGTAACCGGCTTCTGCCAGTTGGAGCTGCCTTGATTCTCGCGAATTTCTTCTAATATCAATCACGAGAATCAGCTCCTTGATTCTCGCGATTTCACCATGGTTATCCATATGAAGCTGCCTCGAGATTCCCGCATGATCAACGGCTGCAGATGACACCATCTGATTAAAATCCGTGGGCAAGGAATTCAGCGAATCATTGAGCGCCATGTGGACACACATGAGCAGCCCGATCAAAATTGAATGGTACTGATTCATTCAGTTCTCTTTTGACGTTATAATCAGATTTGGACTCCTATTAGTTCCCAGATGACGACATTTGGCACATCCAATGGCCAGAATTAAAACCCTAAGCTGCCTAGGGGTAATAAAGCCTATTTAAGGACTGCTAATGACTGCAGTAAAAACATAGACGCAGAAAAGAGAAGATATACAGGCAGAATACGCAGAAAATACGCAGAAGCGCAGCCTTCACTCAGAAATTCATAAAATTTCGTAGAAGACTCCATTTTGCGATCCGTCAGAAGCTGTGCGAAGTAGACTCAGAGCCGGACGACCCAGTACCATCATTACAGCGAGTGCTGCTTCAGAAAATTCCAGATCGACGCGACAAAGACAATATTGAGCATCTCTAATCTTTGTTCCTTTTATTTTTATTCGTTGTCGATCTGTATTGTTTTTTTTTTCACTTTTGCTTTTGGACTCTAGATCTGTTATAGGTTGGTCTGTGGACTACGGGGTTGTAGTTCGTGAGGATTGTTAGTAGATTCAGTTGACGTAGTAGCGGTAACCACCGAATCGTGCCAAGGAGGACGATTGCGGTGGGTGGCTAGACTTAAGGGGTGTAAGGGGATTGTGTAACTATTTTGCTAGTAATTTTGGTTGCAGGACGTAGGCGTGGGGGCCGAACCTGGGTATATCTGTGTGTGCTTTACATTCTGCATACTATAATTGCTTGTGCCTGTGATTTGTTTTATCTGCGTGGTTGGTTGTGTGTTTGGCTAAAATTAATTTTTTTTATAAAGTGATCATAGCCTATTCACCCCCCTCTCGGCTATTCCTCGATCCAACAGAGCTTATGAAGGCTTGCACCAACATAAGTGGTGTGGGGTGGGATGAGGAAAGCTGTATGGTAATCCTTGATGAGGAGACACTTAAAACATGGGCTTAGGTATTAATTCATATCATAACAATACATTTAATTTAGTTGTACTTGAGTAGATCATAATTAATTTTACACCATATTTTTCACATGTTGCAAGACAATACTAACTCTAAGCTAAGAGGATATATAAATAAGCCCTCCATTACCACAAACATTTACAGAAGATCATAGGTGATGATCATGTTAGGGGTGAATTTGTTAAGCCAGTTTATGAGATGATTGGCACCAACAACGTCATTCCTCTTGATGATGATGATGGAGACATTCCACATGAGAGTGAGACTGAGCCTCACTTTGATGATAACACTATCGCAAACTCCACTTCTAGAAAATCCCAACATGAGTCTAACACAAGGCCTTCCTCAAGCAAAAAACCTCAGAATTCCAATGATGATGAGTTGATACATAGCTTTGTTGAGTCAATTCGGACTCAATTAGAAATCAACATATCATACATTGGACTGAGCAATTAACTGCAACCTTGAAGTCATATAATGACACATACTATGATGAATTCCTCGACATGGTATTAGATCACTTGTATGAAAGTGAGAAAGAGGCAAGAAGGTTTTTTATCAAAACAAAGGAGGCGCGGAAGAGGTTTATTGTAAATCTTATGGCGGCCCAAGGATGAGATACATCCTCCCATTGATGGATTAATGTGATCCTGTGGGTTTGGTTATTTTGTGCACACAACACTCCATTTTGCTACTTCACGTGATTTGCATATACTTTGCATTCATGTTGCTAGTTACTAAATCCCCACACAAACTTATATTTTGTTAATTAAAAACTTTAGATGTTGTAATTCATGTTGCTAATTCCTAATGCCTATATGTACTTATATTTTGTTTATTGCAAACTTTACATGTTGCAATTCATATAGCTAATCTTTGTGTTTGGTTATATTCTTGCTGCTAATTGTTATTGTTGGCTATTTGTGTAGGGATTGGTGCTATTTCTGAGCTCTGTTTGAGCTGGTGGTGTTGTTTTTGATGTTATTATGCGGATTTTGAGCTTGTTTAGCTCTGTATTTTGTGTAAATAGGTTTGGCTTTAAGCTCTGTTTGAGCTGGTGGTGCTGATTTTGATATTTTTCATGTTGATTTTGAGCTTGTTTAGCTCTGTATTTAGTGTAAATAGGTTTGGTTCTGAGCTCTGTTAGAGTTGGTGGTGCTAATTTTGATATTTTCATGCTGATTTCAAGCTTGTTTACCTCTATTTTGTGTGGGAATTGGTGCTATTTTGAGCTGGTGCTATTTTTGATGTTATTATGATGATTTCGAGCTTATTTAGCTCTATTTTGTGTGGGAATAGGTACTGATTTGAGCTTTTGGCAATGATGATGGTCAATAAAATGTGAATGCAAACTAATTTACAATGTTCATACTAAGATAAGTCGTTCTTTATTACGTTCTTAGAACACAATCTATGTGAACTTGTACGTTTCAGTTGAGGCAATCAATTTTGATAAAAGACCAGTAGCTGAGTGATGAGAAGTGGGGCGTGGGCCTTGATCTGGAGGCTAGGGATCGCCGACATCGTTGCAGATGGGAATAAATTCCATGACAAAGAATAAGGCTACCCAAATGAACAGTACAGATCTCGAGGAAGCAGTGAACACTATTCATCCGTGAACAATAGTTTTTTGTTTAAAAAAGTTTGTGGTTGAGATTGAATGGTTATGATTGAAAGTGGAGAGACTTTAGATAACTAACTAGGCCTCACGCCTAGAGGCTTCACACCCTAAACAAAAGGCAAATTACATGCCAAAGAACACGTCACATGCTCACAAGAGAATTCTCAAACTTAATTTTTTATTCATCAAAGTCTATTTCTCATGGGGTATTACATCTCTTATTTATAGAGAAAAATTAAACATGAAAAGGAAATCAAAATCCTAACCAAATCCTAATAAAAAGGAAACAAGTCTTAACAAAATAAGTCTCAGAGATCCTAACAATCCTAAATTAAATTCTAAGGAAATCTTTACCTAAAATTAGAGATTACATCAAATATTACTAAAATAACAAAGATTCCACTAAATCTATAAAATTCACGATCAACAACTGATGATTGCCATGCATCTCTGAGCCAACTTAGTACATGAAAATATCACATTACGATATGAAATTGCCAAAGTGGTACATGATTTGTTTACATCATTGGTTTCGATCTAACCAAAGTAAATAAACTTCTAGTCCATGGTGCTGACCAATCCCCTCTTTACCCATGTTGGGCACCGACCTATTGTTACCAACATTGTGCGCATGAAGGAAGAGATCATTCATGTTCCAATTTGTGTAGGGGATATCATTGCAATAGGGACACTTCCACCACACGTTTCGGTCTCTAACTTTCAATGTATTGGCTCTCAGCATTATTTCTGCTTCTTCCATTATATCTCACATCTTATCACACTCTCGATCTTCATCTGTATATAAAAATAATTCTTCATATGTTGGTTTCTGCGGTAATTTCCAAGCACACTGATTACAAAAAAGGAAAAATAAGTCTCGAGTAATTGGGAAAATACTTCTGAGAATTTGTGAATTTGTAGTTTTTTTAAACCAAAATACATACCTTTGGATTTGATGAACTTGACGAGTCACCACGGTCTCTAACACTCTTACTCATGTTTTTCAACTATGGAAATTTTGTGTTCATGGATAGTTGAGTATAGAATGATTTTATAAGATTTGAGCATGTCGAACTAGCCGTTAAAATAGTTGTTGTAAAGTGATGGATATGATTGTTAAAACTTTTGTATAAATTTGTCTGTTTGTGGAAAATTTGCAGTAAAAGAAATAATGAAAGAAAAATTAACTTGTATTCTCTCAAAATCGATTATAATTTAAATTTCGATTACAAAAGAGAGGAGAATGAATTTGATTCTCCCCTTTGTTTAAAACTGGGTTCTTCTTGGTAGCGATGGAGTGCCTCCTTCGATTGCTTGCGTCGAACTTGCTCTCCGTTGACGATCCGACCGTACTATCTCACGAGAATGATTGACTTGTGTGATGAACTCGGTTTAGAACTCTTAACGAGTATAAGAAACTCAGAACGAGTTGGAAACTCCAGAACGAGTTGGAAACTCTGAAAAGAGTTGTTGAAGACCGAATTACTGATTAGTATAATTAACCTGCGTTGCAAGTTTAATTATGAACTCTTAACGAGTTTCAGAATTCAGAGCGAGTTGAAACTCTGTAACAGAGTTGTTAAAACTGGAAGTTCGGTTGATAGCCAAATAGATCTGCTGTTGGTGAAGGGATTCTCTGGGATTTGATTAACTGATTGGTGATCAGTTCTTTAATCTTCAAAAAATCTCCTCCTCCGTGCGGTTCAACTGCCGAGATTTGTTAGCCTTATGCGGTTTTGATGCCAGCACCCCTCTCTTCTACTCAGTTGAGTAAATTGGTTATTTATAGGGAGATTAGGGGTGTAACCAACCCCTAAATCTGCTCTTAAGTGGGCGAAAATCCCTCAGAACGTGGGATAACGGTTTTGAGGCCGTTCGGCTTGTGTTTGAACAAGTCAAACGCCTAATTCGGCGTTCTAGGTCTTAACTCTGCGCCTAAGGCTCGAGACGCAGAGTTAAATCTCTGCAAGAGATTTGAAACGCACAGGCCGTTTGTGTGCTGAACCTCAACGCTGCGTCTTGAATTTGAGACACAGGGTTGGGTGTTTGCTGAAGAACGCACAGTCCGTGCGTTTTGTGTTTTAACTCTGCGTTGCAGAGTTGAATATCAACTAGAGAGCACACAGTTCGTATGCGTTTTGAGTTTGGGAAACGCAGAGGTGGACTCTGCGTTTGGGAGAGGTTGTTGGATTGTAACCTCATCCATTACAACATCGCAAAGGCTACGGTTCATTGATCTTTGCTTGTTATAGGGTGTGAAAGTCGTCATATTGTAACTCTCACGGTTGATTATTGTAGGGTGAATATTTGATTTCCCGAAAACATGGAGTGTTTGTTTGTATTTATAAGAAAGCTTATTACAAACTAACGAATCAAATGATTACAACAGAAGCAGAGGGAAAGCCCTCTTTGTTTAACGTGGGTTCCTCGGTGGCGATAGGACGCCTCGCTCGGTGCTCGTGCCGAGTCTGCTTCCCTTGGACGATCCGATCGAAGTTGCTGCCGGAGCTTCGGTTCTCAAATGAGGGAGCCTTTGGCAAAGGTCCAGGTTCAACCTTTGGGAGATTAGCCAGCAGAATATGCAACAGCCAATCCCTCCTTTCATGCTGGCTGAAGATGGGTTTTAACAGGCAAGGGATGGCATGGGCTATCCCTTGATTCATGGGATTTGACCACTAATAGAGGTGAGGGAGATAGCTTGACTGCTCCTTGAATTATGGGATGTGACCACACGTTGTTCGGAGACGTCCTGATGTTTATTCGTACCGTCAATGGTCATTCGCCCTGCAGCAACTTCGTCAGACTGCGCCACCACCAATTCATCTGAATGAACGGATTCTCCCACTGTGGTCGCCATCTTCTGTAGGGTGAAAATTTGATTCTTCCGAAGAAAGGAGTTTCGTTTGTATTTATAAGAAAGCTTATTACAAACTAACAAATCAAATGTTTACAACAGAAGCAGAGGGAAGGCCCTCTTTGTTTTGTGTGGGGACTTTAGGTGGCGATAGGATGCCTCGCTCGGTGCTCGTGCCGAGTCTGCTTCCCTTGGACGATCCGATCGAAGTTGATGCCGGAGCCGGAGCTTCGGTTCTCAAATGAGGGAGCCTTTGGCAAAGGTCCAGGTTCAACCTTTGGGAGATTAGCCAGCAGAATATGCAACGGCCAATCCCCCTTCTTCATGCTGCTGAAGATGGGTTTTAACAGGCAAGGGATGGCATGGGCTATCCCTTGATTCATGGGATTTGACCACTAATAGAGGTGAGGGAGATAGCTTGACTGCTCCTTGAATTATGGGATGTGACCACACGTTGTTCGGAGACGTCCTGCTGTTCATTCGTACCGTCAATGGTCATTCGAAGAGCTGTGCTCTGCATCACGCTACATAGGAGTGGGAAAGCCCCTCCTCGTATGCGTGACAACGGCTGTCAGATGCTTGCGTGGATCTGACCAACCACCGAGCGTTGGCGGCTCTCGTCCCTTCACCTGGACAACTGAGGTGAGCCGCATTTATGAGGGTGCAGGCTGTTTCGGCGCCTGTCCGCTCATTCGTACTGTGGACGGCCATCTGACGGGCCTGGAGTATTGTGCCCTCTCCCTTGATTTGTGGGATTTGACCACTGATGTAACTGTTCCCATACTCCAAGTGGGCAGTTGACAGTGAGCTGGCGAGTCTGCAGCTTGGGTCTGCAGGCGAGCTTGCAGGCGAACTGGGTCTGCAGGTGAGTTTGGGACTGCAGGCGGACTTGGGTCTGCAGGCGAGCTAGCAGGCGAACTGGGTTTGCAGGCGAGCTCAGGTGCGCAGGCAGACTTGGGTCTGCAGGCGGATTTGGGACTGCAGGCGAATTTGAGTTGCAGGCGAGCTCCTGAGCATGGATTGAAGAATAGGCCGTAACTTTCAAACCGTAAGTCGGAATTGGACGAATTATATATGAAAATCGCCTATCTCGACGAGATGGAGCCATCCGAACCGAGCCGAAGGCTTCGGTTCGCTTCCTCCGTTTTGCCAAATTCCTTACGGTTTGGGAGATATCTGCGTTTTCCCCTTTTTCGCTATTTCGGGTGAGGTTTTAGCAGTTTTGTTCTGAACTTCTCTGATAAGGATTTAAAGGCAATTTTTATTGCCTACAAAACCCCCTCCAAAGTTTTCAGACCTGAATCAGGCCGCATGGGGTCTGGAACACTTTGGATATGAAGTCCCGTAAAGTGATCCCTGCTCTTCACTCGCAGCTGATGATCGCCTTCTAGGATTTTGAGCAAACCCTCAGCTATCAACGGACTTGATTTGTCTTTACCAACTGCCGTTTGAGTTGGACTAGCCATGCTCTTGCCCTTAGCATGGTAAGTTGTCGAGGAGTCTCTCTTAGGCTCAATGCTAAAATTTCTCCTCTATCCTTAGCCTTTCGAGGCGTTTGGATTTAAGGGAGCAGTTTAACCTCGTATACCAGTCGGAGGGTAGGAGCAGTTTAGACTCATGCACCAGTTGGAGTGTAAGGGGGCAGTTTAGACTCATGCACCAGTTGGAGTCTAGGGGGGAAGCTTATCTTAGGGCAAAGATGAAGACGAACCCTGATTTGTCTTCTCTTGGGGCAAAGACGAACCCTGAAATAGCAGCACATCGCATAGTAGGCCACTATCAAACAACAACGCCTTTTATGGGAAAGACGGTGCTGGGAGAATCAAATCGTTCAGGGACGTATGAGTGTGACGATTGATTGGACAACATCATTTGCGGGAATGATGGTGTCGGCTATCAGAGGTAATCGTTAACATGATAGGGATTGCCGCGATCGGAGCGACTTTGAGGACCTACCATCCTTTTGAAGAGGATTGGTAAGTTGATTTTGTCAGAGGTGTAGTGTTAACATGACAGTGGGAGTTTATTGCGATTTGAGCAACTCTATGGACCTACCATCCTATTGAAGAGGACTGGTAAGTTGATTTGTCAAATGTAACTGTTAACGTGACAGTGGGGGTCCCGCCATCCTATTGAAGAGGATTGGCGGGGGATTGTGGCTTTGGTCCTAACTATCTGAAGGTTTGACCAAGTGGGAGTTTGATGCAGCCCACCTGAACTGCTAGTCTCGCCTGTTTTGAGCGGTAACTGTTCGGCTCGCCTGATTTGAGCGGTTCTCCCGTACTAGGAACCTGGCTCAAGAAGTGGAGCTCGCCTAAACTGTTAGGCTCGCCTGATTTGAGCGGTTCGCCCGTACTGGGAACCTGGCTCAAGAAGTGGAAGTGTGGGGAATAGTTTAACCTCTTATACCAGTTGGAGGATCAGAAGAAGCAGTTTATACTCGTGTACTTGTCGGAGTGTTAAGGGAGCAGTTTAGACTTATGCACCAGTTGGAGTGTTAGCTTTGCAGGCCCGTCGTCCTATTGAAGAGGATCGACGGGAGATTGTTAGAGGTGTAGTGTTAACTTGACAAGATTGTCGCGATTAGAGCGACTATGTGGGCCCGCCGTCCTATTGAAGAGGATCAGCGGGGGAAATTTGGAGGATATGAGGGATCGGTCTCCACTACCAAGGTATCTTGGTCATCATCCCCTCGAAATTCATGCGGGTCTTCGTCACCCATATGCTTGAGCATGCTCTCGACTTGTTCTCCTTGGCGGAGTAAGTCTTTCCATGAGCGAGCTTCAACAGCGCCCATATTGGACAGAACGCTGATAGAGAGATTGTTCCGGCACATCTCGATGAGTGTGGCCTCGGAAACTCGATCGCGGGAATGCAGCGATCGGTTTCTGAATCTCTTGACAAAGTTGCTTACAGACTCTGTCTTCCTCTGCTTCACAGTTAGCAGGGTGGCCATAGATACTTCTGTGTCATCGTCGAAGAATCTGGCCATGAAGAGCCTTTCCATATCCTTCCATAGATACTTCTGTGTCATCGTCGAAGAATCTGGCCATGAAGAGCCTTTCCATGTCCTTCCAGCAGGTGATGGACCCAGGCTCCAATCTGCGAAACCATTCAAAAGCGACCCCCTTGAGGGTACCAATGAACAGTCGAGTCATAATGGGATAGTTTCCCACTATGTGTCCAGTTTGCGCCTGGAAGTAGTAGATGTGCTGGGCAGGAGAACCCTTGCCATTGAACTGTAGGAGGTCCAGCGGCTCGAACTTTGCCGGGTAGGAGACCGCATCCCATTCAATTGGATACGGTCTGACAACCCCCAGCTTGTTCACATGCTTCTGGAGCTTCAAGGCGTCGAGTTGACTTTGGAGATCGTCAAACCTCTTGTCTCTTGGGTTATGGCCCGAAGATGACGCTCCTCTAGATGACTCGGATGAGGAGTGAGAAGGAGTAGGCACCCGCTCTTTGTGCTTCAAGGATTTATGCGAAGCCCGCGAAGTCCTCTCTCTCTTCCCGTCAGGCGAGATTGGTACAGTGTGCCTGCGCCTGTCTGGCGAGATGTTGCTTCGCCTTTCTGGCGAACTTGGGCCGTCAGGCGAGATTGGTGCAGTGTGCCTGCGCCTGTCTGGCGAGATGTTGCTTCGCCTTTCTGGCGAACTTGGGCCGTCAGGCGAGATTGGTGAAGTTCGCTTGTTTGACGAAGACCTCTTGAACTGCAGAGTTCGCCAGGTGCCCTTGGTTCGCCAAAATTGAACACCTTGCTCACAGAGTTGGGCTCGCCTAAACTGCTAGGCTTGCCCGATTTGAGCGGTTTGCCAAAACTGGGAACCTGGCTCAAAGAGATGGGCTCGCCTAAACTGTTAAGCTCGCCTGATTTGAGCGGTTCGCCGAAACTGGGAACCTGGCTCAAGAAGTGGAGCTCGCCTAAACTGCTAGGCTCGCCTGATTTGAGCGGTTCGCCAAAAATGGGAACCTGGCTCAAGAGGTTGATTCCTCTCAAGCCTGAATAATAATTCAGGCTGTCGTGGGGGATGAGGGATTGCGCCTCGAGACGAGCGAGAGCTTTTCGTCGCCGCTGTTTGGATCTTTTTGAACGAGGAGCGTTCATGTCGACGGCGGAGGCGTAGTCTGCGTCGACACGAATGGTTGATTCCTTTTGCACAGGGGTCTGCGAGGATCGTTCACCAACCCATTCAGCAGCCCTTAGACCTGCATTCTCGAATCTTGGCTTGGCCTCAGCTGGTTTGGGGGGAAAAGAACCCCCTGCCTCGGTTTGGGTAGATCCCTCAGGCTTGGTTGCCTCGGCCTCTTGAGGCTAGGCCACCCGCACGACTCTGCAGCCATCGCGAGATGTATTGCCGCCAGAAGAGGACGATTGTAAGTACCCACGGATTCTCCCACTGTGGTCGCCATCTTCTGTAGGGTGAAAATTTGATTCTTCCGAAGAAAGGAGTTTCGTTTGTATTTATAAGAAAGCTTATTACAAACTAACAAATCAAATGTTTACAACAGAAGCAGAGGGAAGGCCCTCTTTGTTTTGTGTGGGGACTTTAGGTGGCGATAGGATGCCTCGCTCGGTGCTCGTGCCGAGTCTGCTTCCCTTGGACGATCCGATCGAAGTTGCTGCCGGAGCTTCGGTTCTCAAATGAGGGAGCCTTTGGCAAAGGTCCAGGTTCAACCTTTGGGAGATTAGCCAGCAGAATATGCA
This sequence comes from Asparagus officinalis, assembly GCF_001876935.1. Taxonomy (NCBI): domain Eukaryota; kingdom Viridiplantae; phylum Streptophyta; class Magnoliopsida; order Asparagales; family Asparagaceae; genus Asparagus; species Asparagus officinalis. The sequence goes on along the minus strand of NC_033799.1, from coordinate 18,165,570 downwards.
ACGGCCAATCCCCCTTCTTCATGCTGCTGAAGATGGGTTTTAACAGGCAAGGGATGGCATGGGCTATCCCTTGATTCATGGGATTTGACCACTAATAGAGGTGAGGGAGATAGCTTGACTGCTCCTTGAATTATGGGATGTGACCACACGTTGTTCGGAGACGTCCTGCTGTTCATTCGTACCGTCAATGGTCATTCGAAGAGCTGTGCTCTGCATCACGCTACATAGGAGTGGGAAAGCCCCTCCTCGTATGCGTGACAACGGCTGTCAGATGCTTGCGTGGATCTGACCAACCACCGAGCGTTGGCGGCTCTCGTCCCTTCACCTGGACAACTGAGGTGAGCCGCATTTATGAGGGTGCAGGCTGTTTCGGCGCCTGTCCGCTCATTCGTACTGTGGACGGCCATCTGACGGGCCTGGAGTATTGTGCCCTCTCCCTTGATTTGTGGGATTTGACCACTGATGTAACTGTTCCCATACTCCAAGTGGGCAGTTGACAGTGAGCTGGCGAGTCTGCAGCTTGGGTCTGCAGGCGAGCTTGCAGGCGAACTGGGTCTGCAGGTGAGTTTGGGACTGCAGGCGGACTTGGGTCTGCAGGCGAGCTAGCAGGCGAACTGGGTTTGCAGGCGAGCTCAGGTGCGCAGGCAGACTTGGGTTTGCAGGCGGATTTGGGACTGCAGACGAATTTGAGTTGCAGGCGAGCTCCTGAGCATGGATTGAAGAATAGGCCGTAACTTTCAAACCGTAAGTCGGAATTGGACGAATTATATATGAAAATCGCCTATCTCGACGAGATGGAGTCATCCGAACCAAGCCGAAGGCTTCGGTCGGTTCGCTTCCTCCGTTTCGCCAAATTCCTTACGGTTTGGGAGATATCTGCGTTTTCCCCTCTTTTGCTATTTCGGGTGAGATTTTAGCAGTTTTGTTCTGAACTTCTCTGATAAGGATTTAAAGGCAATTTTTATTGCCTACAATTATGAAGGCTACTGAATAAAGTTTTCATCAGTTGTCGGAAGTGTCGTCGAATTGTAACTCTTCTCGATCTATGTGAAAAGTCCTCCATTTGCAACTTTCGTTTGTTGACATGAAAGCTATCTGATTGTAGCTTTCATAGTTAGAACTTGATGGGGATCAATTATCCATTGTGATTTTTAGACGAATATTTGTCCACAGCTCTCTACCAAGCAACTCATCAACTAAGTCCAACCTTTTATTTCTGAAATCGTTATACTGCTCATCAGCATCTCTAATCGTTGCTAATATAATATTAGTCATGTTGTTGTCGCAGCCATCAAGATCAATCATCTCAAATATGAGGCTGTGTTTGTAGTGATTGTAGAGTTGCGGATGCAGTGATTAGAAAGTCGTCTGATTGTGACTTTCATTGTTGAAGCTTGATTGGGGGTCAACTATCCATTGTGATTTTTAGACAGCCTACATTGTCATATGTAACCAAACAAAAGAAAAAGAAAACTTGCTATTTCTATAAAATAATGGACCCATTTTCTTGTTTTGAACCAAACAAACAAAGTGCAAGAAAAAAGAAAATTTGTACTTTTTGACTTCTCAAAACTTTTCCTATAATTTTTTTTAAGAAATACAAGGAAATCTATATTTTGGATGTTTTCCTTTTCCTATAATTTATAGAAATTGAACCAAACGCCCTTGAAGCATCCTGTGTTAAAATGTAACTTATAAAAAAGCTACTCTTATTGTGAAATTTATAGATACATGCAATAAAAAAGTACTATAAATATATAATAGGATTCAACTTGTCAAATTAGAAATGGATAATTGAATATAATTTAAGGGTGTGTTTTCCAACTCACACAAACCTAGGCCATGACCGATCTTGGGCCAATTCTATTTCATTCCAGTTTTAGTCTGGACTAAGGAATGAGGTGGTCCAAAATAAAACTGGTTTAGTGCTTTAAAAAACTGGACCAGAATTAGCCCAGTTCTTCGCCAGACAAGTTTAGTCTTGATTCAGTTTTAAAATGTTGCCACACAAACTCTACAGGATTTCGAGAGAAACCATCTTTAAAATATGGTAATAATACAAAAAATATATTTAAAGTTCAATACAAAAAGGGGTTTTGGAAGAAATCGATCATATTATCCTGTTAAAAAACATATGACATGTGTTCTTAGCAAACCTACCCATCAACCTCCCCTTTTCTTCTTTGGTTTTCCTCTCTTGATGCCTACTTATAAATATAATAAAATTAATTAACTTAACTAGAAAGTAGAAAATTGAAAATTGAGGAGCACGAAAGCCGATGCGTGAGACTTTAGCAAAACTAGCAAATTTTTAGGGCATGTCTGGCAAACAGATACCGTGAGTTCTTATTAAAACAACTTTGGTCCAAGTATTTAGCCTCTTATTTTGGCAAATGATAAAGTTAAACTGGTCTTATTTTTATCCAACCCATTGTTGCCTACTAACTAGATTAGAGATAAACCAAGCCTCCCTTTGACCTAATCAAGCCTACGCGTAAGTGGGTCAAAACTAAATTGGGATTTTGAGAATTGAGATGCATTTCAAAATATGATATATTTGGGGCCATGAATCCAAAAATCCCCATTCATTAGAAATAGGATTTTTCTTGCAACTATTCCAAACCTCAGGGTGTTCTCTGCAATTCCCACCTACGGGGCAAATCATATCATACTCCCTTTAAAAGCACGAGTCCGGGAAAATCTTTCTATGGTCAATATCACCTTTCACTATTTTAAATATTTTATTTATAACTTAATCTATCTTAATCATAATTATATCCTATCCTAATCCTACGTGAACTGTTATCAATAGCTTAACAATTTAAAAAAATAATATTAATAAAATATATAAAACATCTTTATGGTATTAGTTTGTTAAGATAAAGAAAGTATACGTAGCTAATGTACTATAATACACAAAGTATTACAAAAAAACCTAAATTTTTTTATATTTGCACAAAATACCCTGAAAAGTTTAAAATTATAAAAACTATCCCGGCGTTTAAAAACTTAAAACAACAAACATGAAATCAAGAAATCAACAGCAGTTTTTGAAGAATTTAAAATTTGCGGTTAACATCTTAATATCTCAAAAAGTATAGAAACACCCTCAAAAGTTTAAATTACAAACAAGCATCTGAAATTCTAAAATTTAAAAACTTACAAACAACATAGATGAATTCTAATGCACCTGAAAATTACTGACGTTTCAAAACTTAAAACAACAAACATAAAATCAAGAAATTAACAGCAGCCTTTGAAGAATTTAAAGTTTTTAATTAACACCCTCAATGTTCAAAAAATTATAGAAACACCCTCAAAAGTTTAAATTATAAAAAATAACCCTAAAATTCTAAAAAATTTAAAATTTATAAACAAGAAAAGATGAATTCAAGAGATTGCTCTCATGCACCTAAAAATTTAAAATTTGCCGAAATTAACTTCAAAATTTAAAACCACAAAAAAAATCTAAAATTTTAAAATTTATAACCAGTATACATCAAATCTGGAAACTATTGGTAGATCGCTAAAATTTAAAATTTTCAAAAATTAATCTATAATTTTAACAATTACAAAAAGTAGCTTCAGAATTTTAGAGTTGTAAGAAATATCATGTCATTTAAAAATTACCACCGACACATAAAACGTAGAAGTTACAACTACCAAACTTAAAAGTAGTTTTTTAAAAATACTTCCAAAGTTTTAAAAATTACAAATCGCACCCTCAAAGTTTAAAACCACAAAAATGACTGAAATTTTAAAACTTGGCAAAGAAAAGTATAATTGTTAGTTGATAAAGATAAATAAAAGTAATAAGAATTGATTAAAAATATCTGGTTAGAGAATAAAAATTTTAAAAATAGTATAGCTTAAAAATTATTGACATCATACAAATTAAAGCAACTGCATAAAATTTTAGTAATAAGTTAGACCAACAATACACAATAGTAACATTAATTGATATATGTTTAAATCCATAACAATGATAAAAGACTATAATATAATAGCATAACATTAATTGATTATAATTTAGAAATATTAATCTCTGATGTTTATAATACTTATAGCGTAAAAGAATACAATAAATTACATAGGGAGAAACTATGAGAATATTCAAAGATATTCTTTAAAAGAATCAAGCTATTTCCATTGCAAATGGAAATGTGATGGAAATAAATCTAAAATTTAAAAAACATCCATGAATTATTTGGTATTAACATAAGGCATGTTTATTAAAGAAACACCAACTGAGTTACATTGAAGAACAATTTAATAACTTTATCCCAATGAAAGAAGAGTTATCCATGGAAGATATAAGAAAAATTAGTAAATATTCATAAATTTCATACTTTGTTCTTTAAATACTAAAAAAATTAAATATTAATATTATAATATAAAGCAAATTGGCAATAAAAAATATATGTATTTAGTTAAGATCTTTGTGGAAAATGACAGGGATAGAGCAAATATAATATTGTTGACATAACAGAAACTCTTATTGGATGCACATCATAAGAATTCACTGTAGAGAAAAAAGGAGGTAGCTTATAATATTATTTAAGTAATAAATTAGGAACACAAAGAATTTGATATATATATGAATTTAAAATTTATTCTTATTGAAAAAAAAAAATCAAAGTTTGTATTTCAAGAAGTTTGTGTTGAACATCGAAAATACATTTAACTTCTTTATGAAGCTAAACAACAAGATAAAAGATTAACGAGCCCAGGAAAGATGACACCACAAAAAAATACAACTCTAGCTTAATATCACAATCGAGTAGATGATGAAGACACTACTCTAGAATTGCCCGGAAAAAAGATAAAAGTGAAGGATTGATCTTAGCTCAATAAAAAAATAAAATAGAAAGAATAAAAGATAATATTTTTCTGAATATTTAATAGAATAGTTTAATTATTTTGAGTGAATTTAGTAATCTTTAGAAGAGAGTTTCATGAACTTTTTTGAGTACTTTTATATGCTTGTGCAAATACTTTTATCATATGAAAGTATACTAAAGTAAGTATTAATCTTTAATTTATAATTTTTTATGAAGTCTATCAATGATTAGGAACAACCTTTATATTCTCTTTTGTATCTTTTTAACATACTTTTAACCAATTATTTTGCCTGATTGGTTTTATATATTCAGCTTCCTTGTATAACACTGTTTTAATATTTTTCACTTTCACAACACTGTACTTTCTTAAGTAAAACTTGGTTTCATGTCAGTTAAAATAATATGAAAATTCAAATTAGCTTTAAATTATATTTGTTTTTTTATCAATTCAAATATCAACATAAAAATTTAAATTGAGTATAGCTCATTTAAATAGACATCAAAGAAAATAAATAATTACAACATTAAAGTTTAGAAACAAAAGTGAACATAAACTATTAAAGTGAATCTTAGTTAGAAAATTAGCCAAAATAGTTAACCATGTATTTAAGCATGTGCATTGCCCAAAAAACCTTAGCTTTTCCTCTCGCTCACTCTTCAAGCAGCAGCCATGGCGGGCAGCGGCAAAACCCTTCTCCTCTCCCGCTCCTTCTCTCTCTCCTCCTCCTCCTTCCTCCTCTTCACCCGCCCTTTCTCTCTCCTCTCCCTCTCCAAACCACCAAAAAGACTCCACCTTTGCCGAAACTTCTGCCTCTCCACCGCCGCCGTCACCCCGGCCGCCGCCGAAGAGTCCGTCCGCCAATCGTCCTTAGCTCGACCGCCTCCGTTCCCGCCATCTCAAGAACTCCCCCGCTACAAAACCCCCAAAGATCAAGGTCAAAACTTCCTCCCCTTCGACTTCTCATTCTTCGGAAATTGAGAAGGAGAAGAGGGGGGTTGAGGGTTTTGGGGAGCTAGGGTTAAGCGAGGAGGTGATGAGCGCGGTGAGAGAGATGGGGATCGAGGTGCCGACGGAGATTCAGTGCATT
>NC_033799.1:18153479-18159619 GCF_001876935.1 Asparagus officinalis | reverse complement strand
CATACTGGGTCTGGAAAGACCTTGGCTTATATGCTTCCTCTGGTTCAGGTGATTTTTCGTGGTGATTGGTAGCTTAAAGTTTGAACCTTTAATTGAAAGTTGGGTTTTGAGTCGTAAAGGTGGTTTGCAGATGATATGTTTGATGAAATTGCTAGGAGAGATGGATTAGTTTGTTGCTTTTGTTGTTCTGGAGTTTGAGTTAGTGTGGTTTCAGCAACCTATTAATAGGAAAATGACATTGTTGCAAGTTTCTTTGCTAGGGGGCATATGTGGACAATTGGTACATGTTTGTCATTTTTTGAATGAAAGTTAAAAGGTAAAGGAAATCAAACTTGAGTTTGAAATGTTTAGTGCTTCACCTCTGTGATATGTTACGCTTGTTAATGATAAAGGCATTGGCTTATATGCGCCCTTTGGTTCATGTGATTGCTTTATTTGCTTTTTGTTCCGTTGATGATATTTGTGAACGGGAGGTTAAAGATTGAATCTTTGATGGAAATTGGCCTTTTGTAGTATTAATGAGTTTGATGGAATTGCGATGAGCAAGGTCTTACTAGGTTGACTTTGTTACTTTTTAGTTGAGGTTGTTTGGCTTCATAACTCTATTAGTAGGGAGGGGATAAAAAACAAAGAGACAATTCTTGCGTTCTGGTTAGCTTCTTCATTCATGTGCGTATTAGGACAAGTAGTCTGTGTCAATTGTTTCTGAATAAAAACTATTGGGAAAGAATAAGCTGTAATCGGTATTATCGTGTAGAGATTGAAATGTTTGCAGTGATACACGACGGTGAAATGCTGTTTTTGTCAATGATAATGACTCTATTATCTGTTAATGGGCTGAACTGAAGTACTGAAAATGAATCATTGGATTGTACCTGCTGATAATTGGATTAGACAGGTTGATCCTAGGAATCCAATTCAACAAGCAAGTCAATTATGAGTCTAGCTTTTTGACCATATTAATAACCGAGTTGGACAAGAGTTTGACATATGTGTCAGTCTAAATTTGATTATATCCATACCCAAACTACCTGACCCATTTGCCATCCCTACATGGTGTCTATAAAGTAATCTTCATGGGTTTAGTTAATCTCCAATAGTGGGTACATTTCAAATTTTAGTCAACTTCCTTCTCTTGAAGGAAAATGGGTTTATAAGCATAGTAGGAATCCATACTATTAAAGTGTCACGGTAACAATGCTTTTGTTTGCCAATAAATTGAAGTTCAAAAACTGACTGGGTCACATAATCTGCTTCCTTCTGTACCTATGCACTGTTATCAAGTTTGGAATTGATACTTTTTCCTGGCAGATAGTCTGGCTTCATTGTACATGTATAGTGGCAGATATTTGAGTTATTAGACTAGCGCTTGGACTTCACAAAAACAAAATAATGTCCACGGATTTAAATTTATTGCTCTCTTTATTTTGTTTGCAGCTGTTGCGGCGTGATGAAGAATTGTACGGGATGTTGATGAAGCCAAGGCGTCCAAGAGCTGTTGTACTTTGTCCTACAAGGGAGTTATCTGAACAGGTACTGATAAGTTATAATTATAGACTAAAAAACAATTCTATATTTTGTATTTCTGTGAGGAAACAGCTAATTGTTGGTTAAATTTATAGGTCTTCCGTGTGGCAAAATCAATCAGCCATCATGCAAGATTTAGGTCAACTAGGATAAGTGGAGGTGGCCGGTCAAGGCCTCAAGAAGATTCCTTGAGTGCTCCAGTCGATATGGTTGTTGGCACCCCTGGAAGGCTTCTTCAGCATATTGAAGATGGGAATATGGTTTATGGGGACATTAAATACTTGGTTGGTTCTTGAATATTGAATGACTATCAGTAGGGTTATTTTACGTTGTTTTCTTTTAACTTCAACACGACTGGAAATTTGTATTGTAGGTTCTAGATGAGGCGGATACAATGTTTGACAGAGGCTTTGGTCCTGACATTCGCAAGTTCCTTGGTCCCCTAAAAAAGCGTGCGGAAAAACCTGGTGATCAAGGGTTCCAAACTGTTTTGGTCACTGCAACAATGACAAAGGTTTGGCATTGTTTACTTTCATGATTTAATATGAACCATTCTCTTGTTAATTTTCCTCCTGCTAGATGTTAAACCTCCAGCTATATATATTGTATGTCAGTTTGTTGGTGTTATCTGTATTCAGCGCTCAATTTACTGTATGATGATAGGCTAACTGTCCCCTACTTGAGCATGACTTAGGCCATTGACACACACTATCTTTATAATTATTGACTGTCTGGTCTGGTGACTATTTCTGGAAGTGCAATCGTTATCATTGTATCGATCCCTGCAATTGATTTTTTAGGTCATTATCCTGTCCTTCATAGTTCATACTGAGTTCTGACTTGTTAACATGCTGTAGGCAGTGCAAAAATTGGTTGATGATGAATTTCAAGGAATAGCCCATCTGCGAACATCCACTTTGCACAAGAAAGTTGCATCCGCCCGGCATGATTTTATTAAACTTTCTGGTGGTGAAGACAAGATAGTGTCTCTCCTACAGGTTTGTCTTATATGCTTTTGATGACTTATGCATTCAGCAACATACATCATATTTATGCAAGTGAGTGAATGTGCATTGTTAAACATAATTTGTGGAAGGTCTACTTCTCAAGATGTCACTTGAGATTAATTACCTAATTTACTGTCTCACTTGATGCAGATCTCCATAGACACAATTTGCAACTTGATTAACTATTTTATGACAGGTTCTTGAGCCAAGTTTGGCAAAGGGAAACAGGGTGATGGTTTTCTGTAATACACTGGATTCCAGCCGCTTCGTGGACCATTATCTCCGTGAAAATCAGATATTTACAGTAAATTACCATGGAGAGGTGCCAGCTGCAGAAAGGTGAGGCTATTTCTTTGTAATATTTCTAAAGGTACTGTCTGCATTTTCTTAGCGCTATACCATTACCTATTTCACTTCTCAAACTAGCATCAGTAACAAGTAGGTGCAGAGAAAATGCTGGCAGTTTTCCAATTGAATGCTCTGTCAGTTGAGATAAGCAAAGAATGAAGGACTTGTAAATCTCAATATTAATAAGATTTGTACCTCTCCTTTTTAGTTTCTTCCAGATATTGGAAAAAGCTGATGAAAGGCCATTTTGCTCCATTTCTTGAACCTGCACTATATGTGTGCCTTAGTGACTGTACTCATCTCGAAGCATTGATCTAGTCATATGTGATATTTGATTTCAAGTTCAGACTGCTGGTGTATAAGATAATTTGTTCTTGTAGCTGCATCTTTTCTCTCCTTCAGTAGCGTTGATGGTGCTCTTTATTTCTATTATCATCTTTTACGATGGTTTTTGATAATTTAACCTTCATTTGTGAGTTGTGGCTATTGTTAGATTGCAGTGCCCTTCAAATTTATAACATGTATGCAACAAAGCACAGTTCTTCATGCAGAAAATAGAAATAGAATAATAAGACCTTTTGGTTTTGAGTTTGGCTATTGTTGGCTTGCAGTGCCCTTCAAAATTTATAATTTATAAGCAGTAAAGCACAATTCTTCACGCAGAAAATAGAAAAAGAAGAATAAGAGCTTTTTTAGTGGTGGTGATATTTTAAAACCTTAGTGCTCTAGGTATTAGATGACATTTCCTGCAATATAGCGTCTCATAATCGTTTGAAATAGGAGAATCAATATTTTTGATAGTAAAATCATTTTTTTAACTTTTTTTTAAAAAAAATTTAACATTGGAGTAAATGTTGCATGCTTTAATATTTCTTTTTTTGACTTTTCATTTTATTCTACGATGACTATATTGGATCTTTTCTCAAAAAATAAAAAGAAGACTATATGGTCCATTTCCTTACCTTGTCATGTAATCTTTTAACTGAAGGTGCACTCAGGTGCCAACAAATTAATATGAGGTCCATCTATCAAAAAAAAAAAAAAAATGAGGTCCATCTATCACTTCTTAAGCTACATGGGTATATGAGCAGAGACGGATCTAGAAAAAATTTCTTATGGGGCCACGAATACCTATTGTAGAGGAAATAAAAAAGGCAAAAGTTTATTATTCATCTAACATTAACCTTTTTTAAATCGAGATTAGGAGGATATCACAAAATATGTAGGAAGTAAAATAATATCTAATTGCATTTTACAATATCTCATAATATCTACTAAATCTACTAATACCAAATTATCAACAATATCTAGTACTCCCTCTCAAGCTGGAGTATATGTACAATATATGCCATCTTGTTACAAATGGTAACAAAACAACTAGTTGCAAGAGCTTCGGCAGTCATCTTTGTCTAGAATACTTGAAGACGTTAGCTATCAGAATATTGTAGTCCCGGTTAGTAGAAATCCTGAGCGGGTAAGCCAATAGAAGGCTGTAGAAGCCCTAGGCGGGTAAGCCAGAAGAAGAAACCTGGGCGGATACGCCAGTAGGTCGGTGGGAAACATTGAAGATTTGTGCTTGAGTGATCGAAGTGGCACTCAATCTGTAGAAGGCACAGACTAGAGAGATCTTGGATTGATCTATAGAAGGAACGGACCAAAAAGTTCTTGAACAGCTTTGTCGAAGATGGATTTGATGTGATGTTGCGCATATTTAATGTAGGTGCAATATAAACCCGATGATGTAGATCTGATTCAGATCGGACCTAAAGTTGTCGAAGGCAATCAACGTAAGAACTGTTCACAGTGAACAATATTGTTCATCATGGACAGTACTGTGATGAACAATAGTGGTATTTTTAAGATTTTTGAAGGATCAGGTTTTTGACTAAGGTTGTTGAGGTTTTTGACTAAGGTTGTTGAAGCCAAGGTTTTCAAAACTACCGAGGGGAAGCATGGAGGCCGTGCTTGCGGCAAAATCCCCTCGGCCACCCTAAGATTTTGAGAGGAGAGAAATTTTTTAGGATCGAGATGTCGACTCTGATACCATGTAGAGAAAATAGAAAAGACAAACATTCATTATTCATCTAACCATAGCTCTTAAATAGAGATTAGGAGGATGTTACAAATAGATATGAGATAAAATTATATCTAATTGCATTTTACAATATCTCACAATATCCACTTAATCTACTAATACCAAATTATCAATATTATCTAACACATTCTATTAGTTGAAATTTTATCTATACAATAACCGGAAAGATCTCAAGACATAATGATTTTCTATATCATTTTCATATCAACACATTATTATTTTCATTTTCATTTTCAACACATAAACTAACAAAAGTGTAACAATAATTCTTTAAAACTATATAGAGTTAATCAACTTTATAGGGGCATCTGGGCATCTTTATAAATTTCTATACTATTTAGTTACAAAATAAAATTTTTGTGGGGGCAAGTGCTCCCCCGAAGAATCCATATGGATATATTCCAAGGTACGGGTATATATATGACATGACAAATTTATAAAAAGTAGCGAGCGGGACCCGCTATTAGTATTATAGTATTATATATAATATAGTATGATGGCGACTCATTTTTGTAAATGGCTACGAAAAGATAAAGTGGTGACGGTGCACACCTTTTGATCTGACTAAGTAAGGTGGGTCTCACCACGTGACTATCTCTTGGTGGTTCATTTAGGCAAAATGAGCCACCACATCATGCGCGCCTTATTTCCATACACATAATATATTGGTTTGATGAGTTATGAGGTGGTGGTTTATTTAAAGTGAGCTACCAAGAGATAAAGGATTGAAACCACACCTTTTTATGTGACAAGTAGGTGGTCCACCATATGGTTTTTCTCTTGTTAGCTCATTTAGCAAAATGAGCCGCCAACCACTACCATTTTTATCACACACACACACATATATTATTATATATATATATATATATATATATATAATATATATATATATATATATATATATATATATATATATATATATATATAAGTATATATTAAAATTAATAATTTTCTCAAGATCAATATTATTTTGTTTATTTACATAAGATCAATATATAAGAAATAAGTGTAGAATATACATCCAAGAAGTGTATGAGGATTGTTTTAAATTAAAACATGTATTATATAAGTGAGTGTAGACCTGAATAAACATATGCATACATTCAAGAAGTGTCCGAGAAGTCCTGGTACAGGCATGCGTATGTGTCGGGCATGGGTATGGC
>NC_033799.1:18123689-18153458 GCF_001876935.1 Asparagus officinalis | reverse complement strand
ATCCAGGTAACATATTCACTTTGATCCTAACTAAGTGCAGAACTGAAAATGAGTATTTCAAAGCAACCAATCACCCATTTCGTATATTATGGACTATTTACAATGAAGTTAACTAGGACAATTAATGTAACAACTAACAACTAAGTAGGACGATTGAGATAAAATTAATATAAATTCAACTAGCTAAAAAGCTTGAAATAGTAAAAGTCAACTCGTGATTTGTTTCAATTGATGAAAATTTAACTCATGGCTGGCTAATATTGTAAACCAATTTAACAATTATTCCATTATATAGTGACTCATTATACCCAACCTAAAATTGATTAATTATTGAAATAAATGTCACAACATCACAAATATCTTTACCATGTTCTGGTTTGCATTATGTATTTTAACATTTTAAGTGGCAAATACCCACAGTCACGTCTGGTACAAATCTGTCGAAACTCCTGATGTGTTTTGCTATCCCTCTCTCTCTCTCTCTATATATATATATATAGAGAGAGAGAGAGAGAGAGAGAGAAATGGAGAAACTTGGTACCAAGTTGCTTCAAGCAACTTGGTAGTGATGTGACCTAATCTTGATCCTACATCTACATAGGAGTTGGTGAAGGGTGGTTGAGGCTCTATCTTTGAGGTGTGATGTAGGGTCAAGATTAGGCCACATCACTACCAAGTTGTTTTAAGCAACTTGGTACCAAGGTTCTCCATATCTCTCTCTCTCTCTCTCTCTCTCTCTCTCTCTCTCTCTATATATATATATATATATATATATATATATATATATATACAAACATATATATACATATATACAAACATACATATACATATATACAAACATACATATGCATATATGTATATATACGTATATGTTGTATACATATACGTATATGTATATATACGTATATGTTGTACATATATGTACGTATACGTATATGTACATATACGTATATGTACATATACGTATATGCGTATATATACATATACGTAGATGTACGTATATGTATATATATGTATATATGTATACACAAACACGCACGTGTTTGATTGCTCTGATATTGATTTAATAAGATCTGTTAAGGATTATATATTTGAAGTTGGAGCAGTTTGCTAGTCTGTACGTAGGGATTAATAGTCTTGAGTTCTTGCTCATGATTTTCCTTAAAGAACTATTTCATTCTAAGAATAGATACACATTGATAACTATATATTGATGGCAGAGTCGAGAACCTGAAAAAGTTCAAGAGTGAAGAGGGCGATTGCCCCACATTGGTGTGCACAGACTTGGCTGCTAGAGGACTGGACTTGGATGTTGACCATGTTATCATGTTCGATTTCCCATCAAATGCTGTTAGTGTTGCCTTCTCTATTCTTTTAATTTTTGCAAGTAGCTCTTGACACATTATTATTTTTTGGGGTTTTTGTATGCATATCTATTATCATGGGTATTTGCGAAGTTACCCCAAAGTCTTAGTAATTGAAAAGCTACCCCCACAAAATCATTCAATTTTAGAGGGGAGAAAAAAAAAAAAACTTCAGATCAACAAATCATCAACTTTGATGGGCTGATTTAGCTGATTCATAATTGCAATGTGAAAGTGTCAAGAAGTTAAATTCTTACCCACCCATATCCAGCAAAGCTGGTGATTTTTTGATTCTGGGGTATTTATTTCCCAAAGTTGATGGTTTGGAGGGTAGTTTTGCAAATACACATGATTTAAGGGTTATATAAACTCCTCTTTTTTCCCCTTATTGGAACCCTATAAGTAGGCTTTTTTTGGGTAGTTTATAATTTGGCTTTACCTTATTGTCTAGATTGATTACCTCCATCGAACTGGCAGAACTGCTCGGATGGGTGCTAAAGGTATGCTACCTTCTCAGTGTCTTTATGAATGTCTTGATTTTAGCTTCTCATAAAATAACACATTTTTAGTTTAGAAGGATGATTGTGATAACATGAAAGTAGATACACACGTATAAGTTGTATTGTATAGAGGGTAACATACAAGTTTGCATCTATCCATGAAAATACACAGTTGAACGTTTGTATTGATGATCAGAATTGTTCTGTCGGTCTATATGTTTAAAATCCATGAGAAACAAAGCTCAGATGGATTAGAAACTATTAGCCTATAGACTGACCCAAAAAAAAAGAAAAAAAGAAAGATATGTTTAGCCTATACATCTCATTCTAAAAATGAATGTCCTAGAAATTCTCCTGTGTTCGACTTACAGATCACCAGACCCATACTGATGTGTTTTTTCATTTTCTTCAGGAAAAATCACAAGCCTTGTCACAAAGCATGACCTTCGCTTAGGCACTCGAATAGAAGAGGCCATTAAGAAAAATGAGAGTCTGGAGTCTCTTACTTCAGCCAGTGTTAAGCAAGATGTTATCAAATCACAACAGAGTAATCAAAAAGCAAGAGCCTCTACCATCACAACACCGAAGACAAAAAAATTTCTCGGATCCTCAAAATTTGGTAGGAAACCTACTACTCAGGCATCTGCTCGTAAATCAGTCGCAGGTAAAACAGGAAGAAGATCAACATCTACTCAGGCTAGTAATAGTAAGCCTGTTACCTTCTCAAAATCGAAGAAATCATTTAATGTTGACATGAAAAAAGATTCGTCTAAGGGTAGGAAGTCTGGTGTTGTAAAGTCTCCAGCTTCCAAGCTTAGAGTTGTTGGATTCAGAGGGAAGAGTTCTTCTGGGGGGAAATAATCACTATAAGCAACTTGATTTTGTTACGGATGAAGCATTCTGGAATCCTACATTGTAAATATTGAAGCATGTGGAACATTTTTTTTCTTTACCTTTTTTTTTTTTTGCTTACTATGTTATTTGAAATTTTCTTTACCTGTTCTGATCAGCTTAGGTAAGACTTGGAAATTGTAACGGTCTCGTCTCAAGCATGGAAATATTGTTTTTGGTCTACTTTGGATATTATTGTGTATTACGTTCCCTTTCATGGGTCAGACCTCGCTCCTAATTCAACAGTATTATATTTGTAGTCATTATCATATATTCTTCCACAGTTGAATGCAATTGGCCTTTTCGTATCGTAATTACGTGCACTTGAGACGTTCTATATCAGTTACATGCAACCCGCACATTTTTGTATCAGTTGAAGTCGTTTGTTTTAACGTAACTAATAGATATAATTGCAACTTTAAGTGGAAACAAACCAAATATTTATAAATAGTTTGGGTTTTATTCGCTCAAGTATTTGGTCATATTCGATTCCATAGTCCATTTATAATTAACAAATATTTTTTTAGAATTAGGTTAAAAAATAAACAGAATTTTACCATTGTATATTCGATTCATTTGTTTAACAAACTATTTGTTTATATTTTATACTTTTATTCCTATAAATTTTGTTTATTACATTTTGGGAAAATTATGTTTAGGCCCCAAAAAAATAAAAGCGTTGTGGCCAGGCCCCCATGCTTTTTTTTGTGTGTCAAAGCCCTTATTACATAAAGCACTTATTTCCAGCCCATGTTTAAAGTTCCAAGACAGCACAAAGAGAATTTTTTTCAGAAACCCTAAATTGCCCTCCTCTCTCTCTCTCTTCTCTCTGTTGGCCTTCTTATTTTGATGATGTTTAACAAACAATTTATTACTAATGTTGTTTGTCTAGTGTTTGTGCATTCCTATGTTTTGTAGACAAACAACGTAGTTGGAGGATGGATGGATTGCGCCATAACGATCATATCAAATGGAGGTTGGCGGAATTGTGGAGTGAAGCATCGTGCAATTCAAAGTTAAAGATCAAGTTCAAGCTTCATCCGCGAGTTTACCAAGTTGAGCTACATTGAAGACTAGATCAAGCTTGGGTAACTTAGTTTAGGTTTTGTATTATGTGTGTTAAGTACGTTAAGCTCAATATCTATACACACACATTATATTGGTTTTCATATATATATATATACATATGTTTTTGGTTTTATAGTTTTCGAGTTTATATATGAAACAAATGCATAGAATTGGAAAATACTATTTTGTTTCATGCTTATATGTATATATATGATTTCACTTAAAACAAGCTTATATTAAATGAAATCATATTTAGTGTCTTGAATATATTGCATAGAACATGCAATTTTATGAAAATGTTGTATTTCTAGGTTATAGACTTCATAACAATAGTTTACATCTTTCTTCAAGTCTATAAAATCATTTTGTAAAGTTTCAAAAGTTGGTTTAGCCAAAATGTCAAAATTCACATGTTTATATTTTCATGTTTTGGACTAGTTTGTAAAATGATAATATTTTTCATTTGGGAAGTCCTTTTTTGATAACCAGTCATTGTAGCATGTTTATTATCATGTTTACAATCATTCCCCAAAGTTTTATATTTTTTGGATTTTATTTGATATTTTTAATCAGTGTTTTAAAATCAGCTTTGTTTTCTGGGATGTCAGTTTTCGGTCGACCGGTACGGTCGACCGGTCAATTGACCATTCGTCAGTATTTTTCCAGAGAAGAGAGTTTTAAAACTAGTTTAAGAAAGTTTTAATCAAGGGTTTAAGTTTGTTTAAAGTGTGTTTATAAGCTTTTAAGCATTTGAGTGTTTTGAGTTTGTGAATTCAATTTCACAAGAGCAAGTGGAGATCATCCTTGGTGTTTGAGCATTCATTCTTCTCCCTCTCTCTTGTCATCTATAGAGAAGTTTCCTTAAACTCAATTCTAGCATTTTATAAGTTTTGTTCTTAATTTCATAAGCTAGATTTTATATTGAGTTTATATTGTTTTCTCTCTTTGTTCACACATAACCTATTGAGCTTATTATATTTACATTCATAGTATAATTTGGGGTTGTGGGTTTGTGACTAAGAGTTGTGCTTAATTGAGTTCTCACCTTGTTAGAGAGAACAATCATTTATTATATTGTGCTTAATTGTGAGGATTCACTTGTAATACACTTGTACACCGAGAGAAGTGTGTGGTGAGAGACGGGGTCGAATCCAAGAGGAGTGGCGTCGGTTGACGTGCCTAGGGAGAGGTTGTAACCGAGCACTTGAGGAGGAGGACACGGGCTAGGACCAACACTTAGTGTGTGAGGTGTGATTACATAGTGATTGTATTGTGAGGTGTAAACGTTGTTCGGGTGAACGTAGAAAACACGGTTGAGATAGTGGAGATCTCCTCGAGGTGAGGAGCGGAGACGTAGGTCGTGGGGACCGAACTCCGTAATCATATTATTTGTTTGTGATTGCATTGACGCACTTACTTTTATGTTCATATCTTATATCGCCTTTGTATATTGCTTGTTGATTATATTGCCCTCCATCTAGTTTAGAGTATTTACCCTTGTGTTAGTTTTATATCCTTGCACATACATTGTCTATATCTCTTTGTTAGGATATATCTTATTGTTTATATATCCTTACATATTTCTATCATATAGGATATATCACCTTGTGTATATTGCATATTCTTGCATATAACTCTTTGTATATCTATCTTGCAAGAATAATCTTGTTAATTAGTTTTAATTGGCATTTAATCGGATTAGGTTAGCATAAGACCCTAATCACCCCCCTCTAGGGTCTAATACTCTCTTCTCTCTTCTCGAGCTCAAAGCTCAGCCATCTTGAGAACCCAACTTCAAAACCCTAGTTTTCAGTCTATTAAAGCTTAGTTATCTTCTTGAAGACCAAGTAGCCAAAGCTTTTTTTTCTTTTCCTTCTGATGTCATAGGTAGCTAAAGCCGTTGAGAGCGTAATCCCTCTATCAATCCCCCAACAGAATCCTCTATCAATTCCCCAGCAGAAGAATCGGTGGCAAAAGGAGGAGCTTCGAGAGCTTGAAGAGCAGAAAGCAGCAATAGATAAACTCGCAGAGACCGACGTTAAAAGGGAGCTATGGTGTGGTCTCGGATTTATATTAATACAAACAATTGGATTGATGAGGCTTACATTTTGGGAGCTCTCATGGGATGTAATGGAGCCGTGGAAAAGTTCATGAAGGCCTACAGTTTTGATCTTAATAGGTTTAATGAGCTCAAGAAGGGTTGTGCTGCTTCTTTGGTTTCATTTCCTTCTGAGGGTTGTGCTAGCTTTTTCTGTGATTGCCGTGGAAAAGGCATGCAGGTTGCATTTTGAAGTCATTTGCTTGGTGCAAAAAGAGTACTGAAACAAATTACATTACATTGTTAAATCAAATGTCGAAAGAACCATTTTTCAAATAGTGATATTGTTCTTATGGTATGTGTTTTCGTCTCAGTGTTGGGCCTAATTACTATCTGCTTAGAGTTGCTGGAACTGAATTTCTGAGTGAATGTTGCAATTGTAGATGAGTGCAGATGGGTTTTGGACTCCCGCACTCTCATCGTGGTAAATTTCAAAAACTGTGATGGATTTTTGGAAAATTTAACAGGTTCAAATGAAAAGCTACATGTTTACTTAAATGACTACATCCGTGACCTCCGCGCCCTCTACGGCCTAATATTCACCCTCTGCATGGGCTCCCGTACTCTCATCATCATCACCAGTGCCGAGCTGGCCCATGAGGCCTTCATCACCAAAGTGCAAGTAAGTGTGTAATGAGTGTGTACAAACTTCATTGGGGTGATTATCAATATACTGTTTATATGTCAAAAATCGTTGGTGTAGTATGTTAAAAGCTTTGTTGCTCATTCCTTGAGATGTTTCTGATTAGCATTGTGAATTTGAATGATTGTTGGTTTTTAAATATAAGCGGCTTGATGCAATGAAATTGATGCTGATAGCATTTAGTGTGAGATATTTTATACTAGGTTGGATTTGTTGTTCGGCCGTGTAGCTTAAGCACTTTGTGTATGTGATAGCTTCAAAGGGGGATGTGTTTTATATACTTGTTATATTTTGGACTTGTGAATGGTGAAACTAGATTGGAGATGTTTAATGTGGATATCCTGTATGAATTTTTCGTGCTTTATCATTTTTCTTGTGCCTTACTTGCCATTCAGATACTGGGTCCATAGATTGTTCATGTTTCATTCCCCAGCTATGGCAATTGATGTTGATCTGTGGTCTTATCATTGAACATACAGTTTGTGGAACTACTTTAGAAACACTGACATTAAACATATATGCAAGTTAACTACAAGTTGATCTTTACTATGACTTGTATGTATAATTTTAGTTTGGTTGGTCTGCTAATATGAAGATGACATCCACCAGCATTAAGTAGAGCTTATTCATATCATAAACTGTATTATATGTTAGTTCTCCTCGTAAATTATGTCAGCTTTTACCATTATATGTTAATTCTCCTCGTAACATATTAACTTTCAGCTGAACATGTTAATTTTCATCATAATATGTTAACTTTCACTGTTACATGTTAACTTTCATAATAATATGTTAACTTTCAGCTAAACATGTATATTTGTAGCTTTTACTATTTTGTGTCTCTCTTATTGTGGGCTTGGTTCATGCTATTGTGATATTTGTGTCTCGGTTTGTGTGTGAAGTGAGGTGGGACCTGAGCACAGTTGATGATTAGTTTGAGAAGTTAGCAAAATTGACAGAATGTTTTGTTGTAATCTTTATTTGAGTTTCAGCAGCATTCTATAACAGGAAAAGCTAATATTTAATATGTACATTTGACAAGTTAACATATTCAGTTGCATGTTATCATATAATAAAGAAGGAAGGTGTGTAATAGTGAAAGTTAACATACTATGTTGAAAGTTAACATGTTCATAAGAAAGTTAACATATGCAGATGAAAGTTAACATATACAGCTGATAGTTAACATGTTCACGTGAACGTTAACATATACACCTGAAAGTTAATATATACAGATGAAAGTTAACATGCTCACGTGAAAGCTAACATGTTCAGGTTAAAGCCAACAAGCTTCATACTTCTTATGCCAAGAATCAATTTCTCACACATGATTGAGTACACACCAAATTGTTGATCCTCCAATTATGATTTTAAGCATGTTTAGGATCACAATAGCAAAATCACTTACAATATTTTTCCTTTGTATTTAAGATTTCATAACCAATTCCCTCAAACATACTTGCATATAAGGCAAATTGTAACCTTAGTGAGTCTCTAATCTAGAAATTAGATATGTCCCTCAAACATACTTGCATATAAGGCAAATTGTAACCTTAGTGAGTCTCTAATCTAGAAATTAGATATGTACAAAACATACTCTTTCCATCCAAATGTAACCTTAGTGAGTCTCTAATCTAGAAATTAGATATGTACAAAACATACTCTTTCCATCCAAATTGTTTTATTTGAATGAACTTGTACATATTCACATGACAACCACAACTAACATATCACATACAATCACAATAAATTACACCAAAATTGATCACTAAATAGACACAATACATTTCATTAATTTTTTATCTAAGTACAACCAAACCATAAGAACACATAGTATAATCAACTGAACAATGAAACATGACACATTACAAGCAATTCTGGAGAAACTATACAAGAGTAAAGAGTACAAACAATCCTATTATAAAAATTAACATATTCTTCCTATTTTCTTTTGCAAGCTCACTCATTCCCTTCCTCCTCCTCCCCCCCTTGCGTACAAAGCTAACATTACCTTCCAAGAAACCAGGCTCTTCTTAGGCATCGAGTCAAAAAACCCACGAGCAAGTGCAACGTTAGCATCCCTCGCATACTTATCAATCATCGAATTCCACGTAACAACATCCCACTTTGGCATAATAGAAAACAACTCCCTCACCTTCTCCATCATTCCCACACTCGCGTAGCTCCTATCATAGTGTTCCAAGAAACCAAATCATTATCACGCATTTCGTCGAACAACTCAAGTGCACCCTCCACCATCCCATTCTTGACACACCTATCGATCATCGAGGTCCAAGTAACAATATCAGCCTCCTCAACGAAACCCTCAAACAACTTCCAAGCGCTACCCAGATGGCCAAAGCAAGCGTACATATGAATCACCAAGTTCCGAACATACAAATCTCTTCAAACCCCAGCTTCACGATCTAGGCACACAACAACATCTCGTTGGGAGCAAGACCGAGGTGAGAGAACAGCTTGGCAAGCAGAGGACTTGTGAATTAAGGAGGAAGGACTTGATGACGGCGTTGATGATGAATGCGTCGGGGTTTGGGGGGAGAGAGAAGAGGAAGGCAGCGAGGCGAGGGGAGGGCAGAGAGAAGGCGAGGTGTTTGATGAAATGTCCGACGAGGAATGGATCGTGATGGTGACCGGAGGTGAGGAACCGGGCGAGGACTTGGGAGAGAAGGGGAGGGGAGTGGATGAAGGAGACGAGGGTGTTGATGATCGGCAGAGGGTTTTGTTTTTGTTGAAGAGAGGAGAGAGAGAGAGAGAGAGAGAGAGAGAGAGAGAGAGAGAGAGAGAGAAAGCAAGGGCAATTTTGGGTTTTCAAATTAAGTTGCTCTCTGTGCTATCTGGAGAATGAAAAAGGGGTTGAAACATTATTACTTTATGTAATAAGGGCTTTGGCACACAAAAAAAGTATGGGGGGCCTGGTCACATCGCCTTTATTTTTGGGGGGCCTAGACACAATTTTCCCTTACATTTTTCATGCATACCAAAAGATTGTTACACATATGGTCTCATGTATATTGTTTTTAATTTTTGAATACTACAATTTATCATTAGGTTACGTATCTCCTGGTTGGATCATGTTTGGCTGTATTGCAAGACTAGGATAGGATGAGGAATATTACCGAACATGAACCGATTAATTTGCAGCTGATGATTTAAGTATGAACTGAATACGAATATTCATGTACGAACTAAATACAAATACGAATAGTGGGGATATTTGATTCGAATTAGATTCGTTTCTATCCCTAATTGCAGTTGCAAAAGGACATCTGGTTGTAGCTGATGATCATGTCGCTTTTCCATCAATTACGTGCAATGAGATAATTTTTATCAGTTGCAGTTATTTATAAGATAGCGATTAATAGATACATGCAGTTGCAAAAGACATGTACTTGCAGGTGATGATTTCTATGATTTAGGAGTAACTATGCCGCATTTGCAAGTTTTGAATACATGAAGAGTTTAAATTACAACTTCAATTACATCTAAACCCTTATAAAAAATATAAAAAAGCTTATAAAAATATTTCAAAGCAATCATTTTTAATACCAACTGCAATTGCAAATATAAACCCTTATAAAAATATAAAAAACTTATAAAAAATATTTCAAAGCAATCATTTTTAATGCCAACTGCAATTGCAAATGTAAGATAGGGTTTTAGAAAATCACCTTAATTTTTGTCCAAATTGACGCTCACCATCTTTTGTTTTTATTTTTGATCAAAACCATCTACATTTGCTTATATATTTACAGTGTCATAGTTTTTAGTATTTTTTGTTAAACAAAAATCTAAAATTCCTATTATACCCTCCAATCTTACTTAAGAGGTGGAAAAAGAGGAGGAGGGGAAATGAGGTTGGCGGTGATGGGCCGATGGCGGAAGAGGAGGATGGGAGGAGGTCGGTAGAGATAATGGAGAGGGAAGCGGAGGAGGAGAGGAAGAAAGTAAGGATGATCGGCTGCAGAGAAGAAGAGAAAGAGTGGCAAATTTCTTTGAGGGGGCTCCGATAATAGGTAGAGAGTTGAATTTGATTCTGTGTTTACTCAAGAAGAACGATCCTCCTTTTATAGGGGCCAAAATCATCATCTCCACCCCCTTATAATTTCCCCTGAGAGATTTCCCCCGAGAGATATTCTCTCAACAAACTCATTTTCCACATTTCCCACGTTTTTCACAACTTCAGAGCTGTTGATTTGGTCACACAAGATCGAGTCAAGGTAACATATCCTACTTGACCAAATTAACCAAGTAACATGCCTCCCACTATCCGTGAGATCAGATGTTTCTTCTTACCATTACTCTCACCATTCATAGAGAGTAATTTTTATTTTATTATTCATAAAATTTTACTTGGACTTATTTATTCCTAAGTCTCATCAAACTTACATGCTTGATGAAAGATTCAGCTGGTATTCCTTTTGTCAAAGGATCAACAATCATATTTATAGTAGGGATATAAGTCACTTTGACTTCTCCTTTTTTTATAATATCTTGAATATAGTGATACTGGATCTCAATATGTTTTCCTTTGGAGCTATTCACGCCACTATTGATAAAGCTAATTGCTGCTTGATTATCATAATAAATATCAATATGTCCTTCTAACAAATTGGGATCTAGATCAATCAAAACCATCTTATCCAGATAGCATGTGTAGTTGCTATATTGCAAGCTATATATTCAGCTTCTTGCGTATATCTAAGAACACACTCTTATTTCTTGCTACTTTAAAAAACAACTCCTCCTCCAAAGATGAATAAGTGTCCCGAAGTGGACTTTCCATCACACCTCCGAAATCAGCATCGAAATAACCGAGGAGTTCAAACGAATCGGCTTGATAAACTAATCTATAAGTCAATGTACCTATGATATACTTCATAATCCTTTTAACAGCTTCCCGACGTGCTGGTCCTGTATTATTTTGATATCGACTGACTATACTTACAACATAAGCTATGTCAAGTCTGGTGCACAACATTGCATACATCAAGCTTCCAATTGCTTGAGCATAATGAACATCTAATGACTTTTGCCCCTCTCCACAACTTTGTTCTTTACATAATCTCTTTTCCATGACCAACGGAGTTGGTGCCGGATTGAAATTCTCCATTCCAAACCTTTTAAGAACGGATCTTAAATATTTTTCTTGGTTTAAACTTAACATTCTAGACTTTCTACCTTGAATTATTTGAATTCCAAGAATATATGATGCATCTCCCATGTCTTTCATCTTAAAAATTTCATAGAGATCTGCATTGATTTTATTCAACATTTCTATGTTATTTCCAGCGAGCAATATATCATCCACATATAAGGATAATATAGTAAATTTTCTCCCACTTTTCAAGACATATACACAATTATTTTAATTTATTTTGAATAAAACTAAGTTTAGTGACTGCATCATGAAATTTGAGATACCATTGTCTAGAAGACTGTTTTAAACCGTATAGAGACAAGTTTAGTGACTGCATCATGAAATTTGAGATACCATTGTCTAGAAGACTGTTTTAAACCGTATAGAGATTTTATTAATTTTCATGAAATTTGAGATACCATTGTCTAGAAGACTGTTTTAAACCGTATAGAGATTTTATTAATTTGTAAAATTTATGTTCCTGTCCTTTCACCTGAAAACCTTCAGTTTGTTGCATATATATCGCTTCCTTCAACTCTCCATTAAGGAATGTAATTTTAACATCCATTTGGAATAACTCCAAATTAAGATATGCAACAATAACCAAAATAATTCTAATAGATGTAAATTTAGCTACAGGAGAAGTTTACAGGAGAATACATCTACTAAAAATTTATTCCTGCCTTCTGGTTATAACCTTTGGCAACTAACCGTGCTTTGAATTTATCAATAGATCTATCAACATGATATTTCTTTTTGAGCACCCATTTGCATCATATGGCTTTTTTATTTTTCGGTAGATCACACAACTCTCATACCTTATTCTTTTCTATAGAATCAAATTCTTCTCTCATGGATTCTATCAATAAAGCTGATTCATGTGATTTCATCGTATCAGAAAAGGTTAAGGGATCTTGTTCTTTTATATTTGTATCTACCGAGAAACATGATGACTCATATGAATACAAATAGTAATCATCCATCCATGAAGGTTGTGTTCTTGGCCTTTTGTTGCCTACAACTGGTTGATGATGTACATTATTTTCCATATGCATTTCATCATTTTCAAGGTTAGGTTCATTCACAATATCAGGGTCATTAGTGAGAACAACACTGTAATAATCATCATCTATTACAGTTAGAGGTTCTGTTTCCTCTCGAACTTGTTCCTCTTCCTCTAGATTCTCTAGAAATATAGCATCTCTGCTTTCAATGACCCCTTTTTCTTTATTATAGAACTTATAACTTTTTAACTTTTCTGAATACCCTATGAATCTATACTTTATTGTTTAAAATCCAACTTATCTCTAAGTTGACATGGAATGAGAACATAGGCTATAGATCCCCACTTCTTGAGATGACTCAAATTAGGTTTTCTCCCATTCCATAATTCATAAGGTGTAGATACAACTGATTTGGTAGGAATTCTATTTAGAATGTAGTTTATAATTAACAATGCTTCTCCCCAAAAGTTTTTAGAGAGACCAGGATGAGACGTCATTCATCTAACTACATTCAACAATGTTCTGTTCTTTCTTTCAGCAACACCATTCTGTTGTAGTGTATATAGCATTGTTGTATGTCTTTTAATTCCATGCTGAATATAATAACTTTTAAATTCTTTAGAGTTATAATCCTCACCTCTGTCAGTTCTCAAAATTTTGATTTTCATTCCAAGTTGGTTTTCAACTTCTGTCTTAAATCTCTTAAAGCAGTCAAGAGCTTCTAATTTTCTGGATATAAGATAGATGTGTGCAAACTTAGAATAATTATCTATAAAAGTAATAAAATATTCTTCATTACTATGAGTTTTGACACTTAGGGGATCATAAATATCTGAGAGTATCAACCCTAAAAGTTCATTGGCTCTTTGTTCGCCAATAAAATATTTTCTAGTCATTTTACCAGTTAAACAATATTCACATGGTAGCAATTGAACATTAGATAGTGCAGGAAGTAAGTTCATTCGGATAATTTTTTTTATTTTTGAAATACTAGCATGTCCTAGTCTAGAATATCACAATTTAGACTCAAAAATATAACATGACAACTAGTTCAAATTCAAAATTTTATTATCAGAATTATTATAAACTACTGGAAGAATGCATAATTTATGCTCGGACACATATTATCCCATAGCATACACTTTATTATTCTTGCCTATAGAAACCCGGTTATTATAGAACCTAACTTCCAGTCCTTTCTTCATCAAGCTGGGAATAGAGATCAGATTGCATCGAATCCCTGGCGTATAGAACACATCTTTGAGGACAAGAATACTGTCCCCAAGACCTAATCTATACGAACCAATACCTTTTATATCGAGATATGTATTATTTCCCATATAGATTCTCTGTTCTCCTTTCTTCAGCTCGTTGAATTCTATGACTCCATTCTTGTCCTTTGCGATATGTCTAGTGGCACCAGAATCGATCCACTAACTGCTAATATCCGTCATCATAGTATTGTATTCCGTGAACAAGAATACTGTCCCCAAGACCTAATCTATACGAACCAATACCTTTTATATCGAGATATGTATTATTTCCCATATAGATTCTTTGTTCTCCTTTCTTCAGCTCGTTGAATTCTATGACTCCATTCTTGTCCTTTGCGATATGTCTAGTGGCACCAGAATCGATCCACTAACTGCTAATATCCGTCATCACAGTATTGTATTCCGTCACACCGACGAATTCTCTTTTGCTAGTACCTCCTTGTTCTGGATGCTTATAACCTATCGTATTCTCCTGTTTTTTACATTGTGGGCAATTGGGCTTGAAATGCGCGAACTTTTCATAATTGTAACAGGCTCCGTGGGGGTACTTTCTTTCTCTTGAATTGTTGTGATTTCGGTCCTCGCGGTTGTGGTTTATTAGAACTAAGGTTTTTATAGCTTCTAGCATTATGCTTATAGTGGACATAATTCAGCTCTTGCTATACCATATTCAGTTCTGGTTCTTTTTTACTAGCTATTAAGTCTTGTTCTATCGCTAGGTGCATAAGAAGAACGATGACAGATTTAACGGCAGTGTTTATTCTTAATGTGGTGGCAGCCACAACAAGGGAAGGAGGGAGACTATTCAAAATGGTTGCCACTTGTATTCTTTCCCGGATTTTGGTCCAAGCAGAGGATAAGTCCTTAGCCATGAAAATTATCTTATTTATATGCTCTACGACATTGTCTCCCTCTTGCATACGATAATAATTATACTTATGCAAGAGGAGTTGAATGTTAACTTTAGAGGCGGTGTCATATTTTTCTTTTATAGCATTCCACATATCGAAGGAAGTCTTATAAGTTTCAAAAACTTGATTAAGTTATCCTCCATGAACATGAGCATAAAGCTTTTTGTCTTTTTGTCTTTCGACTTCCACTATTCAAACGCTTTCTTTTCTTCAGGGGTAAACTTATCAGTAAGGGTTAGAGCAGTGGTTTCGATTACATCATCGATATTGTCATGGATAAGAGCATGTCCTATTTTTCTATACCACATATCATAATTACTGCCATTAAATTTGTTAATTTTTCTTAGTTCTGATAGAACGAGTTTACTAGCCATTCGGTAGAGAACTAAAACTAACTGTTCCGAGTTAATGAAAGAGGGTCCAATTTGAATGAGATTGTCACTCTGCGGTGTTGATTGGATCAACACTTGTCAAAGTCGGTTCTGTTTGAATTATGAAGATTATCTACTGTGTGAAACCAGCTTTGCGCGGTGCCCTCCACTTGGATAGGTGAAACAGGTCTTCGCTTGGCCCACACAATATTAATTTATAAGTGTGAAAACAGCATACACTACTGGTCAAGCAAGCCCAAATACAAAGGCCCAATAAGCTAGTAAACAATAAGTTGGATCTAGATTATGAAACAACCAGGCTATGAAACAATAAGGTGGATGCAGAGTACTAAACATCCAGGCCTAATAGGCTATGAATGTAGGTAGATGTAGCCGGCTATGAACAAGCTAGGTTGGATGAACAATAGGCCGGTATGAATAAGGTGTATGGTGAATATGTTGTAGGCTATGATTGTAGGCCATCTCTTAACTTTGAGATATTAATATGTTGAGAGTGGGTCGCCGGGTGGATGGAATGGGCTGTACGCTTTACTTTAAAGCTTGAAAAAATGACAGACAGAGCAAAACAGAGAAGAAGGAAACACCGACTCTGATACCATTGATCGGCTGTAGATAAGAAGAGAAAGAGTGGCAGATATCTTTGAGGGGCTCCGGTAATAGGTAGAGATTGATTCCGTGTTCACTCAAGAAGAACGATTCTCCATTTATAGCGGCCAAACCCATCATCTCCACCCCCTCATAACCGCCCCTGAGAGATTTTCTCTCAACAAACTTATTTTCCACATTTCCCATAATTTTCACAACTTGAGAGCTGTTGATTTTGTCACACAGGACCGAGTCAAGGTAACAAGATGGAGGAGGAGGGAGGTGGAGGGGGAGGAGACGAGGGAAAGGGTTAGGGTTTGAAAAACCCAGGGGTCAAAAAGATGATGGAGGAGATGAGGAGGGGGAGGGGGAGGGGGAGAGGAGAGAGAAAGGAGGAGGTGGAAGGGGGTGGGGGAGAATGAGTTAGGGTTTGGAGAAATCCTAGAGATGGAATGGATGACGAAGAAGGCGGAGGAGGAGAGGGGAGAGAAGGAAGTGGAGGAGGACGAGGAGGGGGAGAGGAGAGGGAAGAGGGGGATCAAGGATAATTTTACTTTAAATTCTTTTTAGCAAAATAGTGTTTAAGGCGTGACATTACAAACATATAAGCAAATGTATTTTGATCAAAATAAAAAATAAAGATGGTAAATATCAATTTGGACAAAAATTAAGATAATTTTTACGTAAAAAGCCTATAAAATATTAAAACCTAGCCAAACAATTATTATAACTACAAATATAACTATACGTGACAACAGTTAGAACAGCTACATCACGTGTAACCAACAATTGCATTGCGATCACGGTTGGCATTGAACCAACAGCTCATTAAAGTACAAAGCAGGCTTGATTTTGAGCTTGCGGGTTGCCAGCCTGAGCCCATTTTCAGTCCTACAACCCGACCCGTCAACAGCCCAGAACAACCCTCCCCCTCTTCTTCCCTCGGTTCAATTTTGCCTTCAAATGTAAACCCAAACTTTGTCCCAGGGTTCAAGAGGAAAAAAACAGTCTCTTCCTCGACAATGGCGAGCTTCCTCTCTCCATCCTTCTCCCTCTACACGCCAATCCCATCCAGAACCCCAAAACTAGGGTTTCTCAAGTGCACCAATCAAACCCTCTCATTTCGTCCCAAAGCCCTCAGCCTCAAAATCTCATGCTCTCATAGCCCAAATTCTTCACTTCTAGCATCCTTTTCCCAAAAAGCTTGCATCTTGATTGTTGGGTCTCTTCTTCTCATGGGCAGATTCAACCCCAAGCCAGCACTGGCTTTATCTAATGCTCCAAAAACTAGTTTTGATGAGAAATTGGAGGAAAGAAAGGAAACGCAGAAAGAGAAAGAGGGGGATGAGGAGATGTATGCAAAGATTTTGGAGAGGAACCCAACTGATGTTGAGGCTTTGAAGGTGGTTTTGTATGGGAGGATGAGGAAGGGGAAAATGGCTGAGGCTGTGAAGTTGGTTGAGAGATTGATTGAGTTAGAGCCTGAGGAGGTTGAGTGGAGATTGTTGGAGGCCCTTTGCTGTGAGATGATGGGGGATTTGGGGAAGGCGAAGAAGCTGTTTAGGGAGATCTTGAAGGAGAGGCCTCTGTTGATTAGAGCTCTGCATGTGAGTTTTCCTTTGGTTGTTTTGCTTGTTTGGTGCTTTTGAGAATGCTTGCTTTGTGTTTGATGAAATGGGTCATAGACTCATGCAGATAAGTTACTTGGAGGTATAGTATTTGAATTAGATACGACATTGATATGCATATTTGTAGTTGGTGTTGGAAGTTAGAATAGATATAAGGGAAGGGACTTTAAACGATATAAAGTTATGCCGGTCCAAATTCTATCAACTGCGATTTAAGATAACAGATTAAAATATATCAGTGAAGCTCAGGTTCACTCCATAAAAGGGACGGTCAACCTACAATATAGAATATGAGTAACAATCTACTTTATTTATAACACTTTCTAATTGTTTGTTATAAATTGTCATATTAAGCTTGTTCATCTCCTTCTAATTATTTCTATGTTATCTTCTAGGGTGTTGTTTTCCTAGACACCACCTTAAAAATAGGGTCATTTTACAAAAAATCACCTTTCATTTTCAATTAATACGTAAACCACCTTTAAACTAGGTTTTTGTTCCAATCAACCACCCTCGATCAAAATTGTCACTAGAATTCCAAAAATACCCTTAAAAAACATGCATTGAAGACGTGTGACTCACTTTGTTAACATTCAACTCTATTTTGTAAATAACCCTATTTTAAGGTTTTTTTTAGGAAAAAACTCTTTTTTTGTTTCATGGCATTTCAAAGTCTGATCAAAAGTTTATAGTTATATCTCCATTGACTTATCCTAATTTAGTATGCGGCTAAAAGGTCTTTTACCCGCATTACTTACCTTATCTCATGTATATACATACATCCATACATATATATATATATATATATATATATATGTGTGTGTGTGTGTGTGTGTGTGTGTGTGTGCGCGCGCGCGCGCGCGTGTGTATGGAGTGGTGACACATACGTGTATCACAAAACTCGTGATACATACATGTGTCAAGAGTGGTGACACAGAGTTGTGTCTAGACTATAAAAATATAAAGAGTATAAGCACACTTAACACCTGAGTGTTTTCTAACTTACACACTATCATAAATGTTTAATCATCATCATGATTAAAATCTAAGATTTATTATTTAAGCCCTTTAATAGATCCTCTCACATCCATATTGGACTATTAGATTTTTTTTTCAATTATATTTAATCGTATATATAATGTCACAAATATGTTCTGTGATTTGCCCCACTTTTTTTATTTGTGTCAATATTGTTTAATCATTTACAAATAAAATGATAATTTTATATGTGTTATAAAATAAGTGTGGACATATATAACGTTTATCGTAGTGTCATGACATTCATGTTCATGTAGCTAAAAAAAGGAGAAAAAATCACATATTTCTAGATTTGTAATATCGTTGGAAAAACAGTACTGGCAATCAACAATCATCCGCAAGCGCAGATTATCACTTGGATCTTAAACAAATTCAGCCATTTTCAAAAGAGTATTTTTTTAATAGCGGGAATAATTCTTCTATCGAGTTATAGCTAAAGAAGTATAAGTTTCATAATCCAAAATACAAAAGAACCGTGCGGGTTCCATATCTCCTATGAGCTCATTGCCCTAAACCAACTTGTGCACCTAAATTCGAGCGAAACACTTTCCAAATCTTCATACACGTCTGCATTAAAATTCTAATCAGAGAGCAATTGTAATTCATATTCATAAGTACGCATGGCATTCCACACCAAACGCTTGTCTGAGTTTTTTAACAAAGCCAAACTGAGCCAATACCGCTCAAATTAATCCCACGCGGATTGGATAAGCCACCAAAGTTCATTAATGCAACGAGACGATGATTGTTGAAGGTATTGGCACATGTGGTTAAATTTGGAATAAAACAGATAAACTTGTTAGGAAGTTGAAATGTTGTATTTTAAAACTTTTTCAAGTTTAGTTGTTGTGCGTTTATGAAACAATGTGCTTATAGCAATATTTGGTCTACTCCGGTACAAAGATCCCAAAACCAAACTACTTACAGGAACATCAGTATAGTATACCGGTGTACACCAATCAGGTACTATCAAGATCTCCTCGATCTATAAGGCAAAGATCTCCTCGATCTATCAAACCTTTCGGCCAAAACCTTTCAGCTCAGGCAAAGATCACATCAATCTGTTAAAAACCTTTCGGTTCAGGCAAAAGATCTTTCGATCTTAAATAACTTTTCAGTTCAGGCAAAAGATCTTTCAATCTTAAACAACCTTTCGGTTCAGGGCTATGTTCCTTCGGCCACAGATTAAAGCTTGCACGCTTTCGGATTCTGCAACAGCAGCACAACAGCACAAAAGGCGTGTTTATGGATGTGCACTTCACGTGGTTAACTATCAAAATTATTTATTTTTTGCTTTATTTTCTCATTATAAACCAGTCATATTTATTTTGAGTCTAAATATGTAAACTTGAATTATTATATTTGCCATAATATTTTTAAATAAATTTTTGATGAAATGGATTTGTGTGTTAAATTATGATCAAATTTACTTTTATATAATTGGATACACAAATATTACTTTTTTCAATTTGTACAGATCAAACTTCATGCAATATATTTATTTATAAGACCATCGATCTCTAATTTGTTTGTTTTAGTTAGTAAATGCAATGTTAAGTATGAAGAAAAATACAATAATTTGTTGTTGATGGATAAAAATATAAATAAATTTCTACAAAAGGAGCTTGACTTGAGAAAAAATATTATTGTAAAAGTAAAAAATAATTAATAGTAAGATGATTTGTATAAGCTTAGCACAATACACATACTTTCCTCCGGAATGCAAGAGATCTTAATTATTGAAAGATTTAAAATAAAAAGACAAAAAGTAAAGATGAATGATAACTCTAGTATAATTTTATATGATAAAAGCATTCACATAAGTATATAAAAATACTATAACATCTTCCATGAAAATCTCTTCTAAAGTTTCCTAATTTTACTCAAATTAATTAAGCTATAGTATATGTTGATGTATGGAATCACACAGTCAAATAAAATGAGTTGATTAAATTGACGGAGGTCCGCTAATTCTCCGAATGACCGGTTTTTGAGCAAGTTATTCTTTTCTGCACAAGTAACAAATCGTAAGAGGGCAGTGTGTGATTCCCTGATTGTTCCGCTGATGATCAAGTCAGCGAGCCTCTTGTGTGAAGAAGTAAAAAGAATTGTAGTAGTTCTTTAGTTCAGAGAGTAATGAGAAAAAGTTTACCTTATAATTAAAAATAATATCCTCTTTTATAGTAGGGGCAGGAGGGTAGAAGGGTAATTTCGACCGAACATGAGCTGGTGGCCACGTTAATCTCAACTTTACAGGTGTCGGCTAACGAGTGGAGAAGAGGTTACTTCGACGTTTAATGCGGAGTGATGGGGGGTGTGCGGTGACAACGTGGTTCAATTTGTTATAAATACTATTAGAGGCAGAGGAATGATGATGCCCATAATTTATTTAATGATATTTATTGTGAGATGATTGGTCATCAATTCCCAGAAGGGGGCTCGAGGCTCGAGGTGTTTTGTCGTCTTTCTGCTCATCAGATGGTCGAGAAGTATCACTTTTTGAGTCGCCATCGCAAGGTGTCAGCCGATGAGTCGGCCGAGTGGAGTGGTTAAGCAGTCGATTTAACTAGGAGAAGGCACGTAACGTCTTTTAGATCGTCGACACGTGACGCCTTTCGAGTCATTCTCGCAAGATGTCGGCGTGTCAAGTCGACCGAGTTGGGCCTCTAATTGTCTTGAAATATTGGCTTGATTATGCATAATGTAGACACTTGTCTGTCATTGATTGGAGATTATTTCTCATCACTAAAATGGCTATAATAGTATACAAGATATAATGTACTTTATTCCTTCTTTTTCATATTTTAATTGAGCCAAGATCAATCCTTCTCCACATTTATTTTTTCTGGCAATTCTAGAGTAATGTTTTCATTGTCTACATCAACTAAAGCTGGATTTTTTGTGCTATTATATTTCCTTTGGTTTGTTCATCTTTTATCATCTCATCTAACTTTGCCAGGATTTGAATATCTGTCGGATTTTAAACAAAAACTTTTAAAAATACGCACTCTAATTATTTTTATGTTTCAATGAGAATATTTTCTAAATTTATTATCTAAATAGTGCTAGGTATCTCTTTTTTCTCTACAATGAATTCTTTTGCTATACATCCGATAAGAGTTTCTGTTGCATCAAATAAAGACATTCACTGTATATGAAAAAGAAAGAATGTCAATCTTATTTTTTTTTCTTACAGTATTAAAAATGAGTATCATAATACTATTTATCCACTGTCATGATTTCTCTCCTATTGTCTAGTTTGTTATATTTTGTAACATAGATGATCACCGGCTTCACGTTAGTTGATATTGCAAGAATATATTTGCATGTAATTTTATAGTTAGTTTATAATTCCACAAATTTATATGTCATTTTGTATTGAAGATTAAAGTATGAAAATTTATAATTACATATTAATTTTTCTTGCATCTTCCATTGAAAATGCTTCTTTGATTGGGTCAAAGATATTTAATATATTCTCCAATTAGAATTCAGTTGGTGCTTCTTTGAAATGGATTTGTCTTTTGTCAATGTTAAGTCAAGTGATTCATGGATAATTGTAAAATCTAGGTTTATTTCTTTCACTTCTCCATTTGAAATGAAAATAACTTGATTTTTTAAAGCATATCTCTAATCTTTTTGATAGTCTCTCTGTACATAACTCCTTGTATTTTATTAACCTGTGAATATTATAAACATCAAAGGTCAATGTTTATAAAATATAATTAATTAATGCTAAGCTATATATTATATTTTATTTGGTTATATGTAAAATAGTCTTTAATTAACTAATGCTACTTATGTATTTTTGCTACTCAAAGAGTCAAAGTTATGAGTAAAATTTTATTCAGTTATTTTAATTTATATAGTCATTCTAATTTTTAATCTATTAATATATTTTTCTAAATTATACATCTTAAGGGGATATCTTTAATCTAATAATTATTGCTTTTTTTTACCAACAACAACTTGGATTATTTTAAAACGCTAAGAAGGTCTAGTAAAATCTTAAATTGAAAGTTAAATTTACATATTGAGAAAAAACGATAATATAATTTCTCTTTTATTTGTAATTTTTTCAAATTTTAGGGGTTCTTGTATAATGTTGAACTTTTGAAGTGTTGTCTCTAAAAATTTTAAAACTTTGAGTGCGTTTTTTATAAATTTTAAATTTTCAGTTGGGCGCTACTAATTTTCATATTTCATATGTTGGTGCTAAATTTTATAATTTTTGGATACTTGTAGGTTTGAATTGTTGATGTTAAATTTTGAAACTGTGTTATTTTTTGTCAAATTCATATTTTTAGGGGACTATTGATAAATTTCTAGATTTTTTGTGTATAGGATGTAACATTTGAAATTTTAGGTATGTTTGTAGTTTTGAAATTTTGAGGGTTTCTTTGCAAATTTTGAAACTTTGTGCGTTTTTTCACAATTTCAAAAGAATAAATTATAAATAGAGTTTTATTTAGATAACTATTGTAATTCTAATTCTAAATAGATATTACGTTCTAATTACCCACTTCTTTCTTCGATTCACTGTTGAATTTAGTAGCCAATAAAATGTTGCAGTATATGACATCTTTGAAATGGATTATTCTATTGATGACTGGATATAATAATCGTGGATAATTCAATTGAAAGCATTCCTCATGAACTTGGATCTCTATTTAGTATGGTAAGAGAATAAAAACAGAATAATTAGGAATTGAAATATATATCATCTATAAAATGAGCCCTACATATTCATGTGCTAACAAGCAATTTTCTCTTTTTATCAAATTTTGAGTATTTTTTTTCAGATAACCGATTGCACTGGATTAATATAGTTCACTGCTAAAAAAAACTATAATTAGTTCACGTGGGATGGGATTAGGGTCGAACAAAGTTCACGTGGGATGGGATTAGGGTCGAACAAATATAAGATTGTTATAGTGAGGTTTAAATTTAAATTGTTGAGCGATGGGGGATAGGACAAATACGACATTGTTGTAGTGATAGTAATGTTAAATTGTTGATTCATGTAAGATTAGTGTAGAATAATTAGGACTAGGATATGCTATGATTAAAATGTAATGTTCAAAATATTGAAGGGTAATATTGACCGTATAAAGCTTTTCCTGAACTCGTACTTTTAAAAGGAGTATGATATATATATATATATATATATATATCGATTTCTGGAATAGCAGAGTCTAAATAGGATTTATTTGCAAGATATTGCAGAATAAATAAATCATTAAGTTTGGTGCTACTTGAAATTAAAAAGCTATTCTCATTGTGCGGTTCTAAGAAGATTTTTAACCGAGTACAGTCTTACATCGTTGTTTAGAAAGCTGGATCTCAACAAAGAACTTTACCCAAGCACTTTATTTGCTTGGCAAATGATTTCAGTTTGCCGGAACAACAAAAACCACCCTGTCATCTGTATTTGCTTCTATTTGGCTGTCCCACTTCACTTTCTTTGTGAGGAAAAGAAATTTGCATTGACTTCTGGTGAAGCGGTGGCATATGTTACCTAGCTACTTCTAATATGGAGATGCACCCGTACCCGACACATATCATATCCTTACTTGTACCCGACACTCCTTGGACACTTCTTAAATATTTGCATATATTTAGTCAGACATGTACCCAATTATACAATGCATGTTTAATTTAAAATGCTCATCATACACTTCTTGGATATGTATTCTACACTTCGTATTAATTTTTTAAACTTGTTGGATGAGGGTCGAGTTCGTTTCTGCCTTAAGAGCTATGATTTAAAAGGGTCGTTTGCATATATAGCTCAGAACTATGATTATATCCCATGAGTGGCAGCCCTGTCCCCATACCCTGCCTTTTAAAAAATTTCCATGTACCCGCACCCATACTGGTGCAACTTAGGCAGCCTAACTGCCTAAGGGGATTTTACAAGAATGTACGTTGTTAATATATGCTACCAATTGTGCCATTTTTCAAACTAAAATAAAATATCAGATATGTTGAATTCCTTTTTAGAAGAAAATTTAGTGTTTAGTAGATGCTTAATATTTGAACTGTCTTCTAAATATGATATTCTGCCAAAAAATATCATGATGTAAAAAAAAACCCTATATTACATCAGTTGTTAACTATCATAATATTTTATAATATAGAAACTGATAACTCCAACTATAGGGATTGGCACTGGCTATGCATAAAAATCGTGAAGGCGCAGCTGTTTTTGAAATGCTGAACAAAGCTTTGGAACTTGCACATCGGGAGAATAGAGTTACAGAAGAGCGAAATATAAAGCTTTTGATTGCGCAAATGCATGTGGTCAAGGTATCAATATCTTCTCTATGCTTTATTTTTTACGTGATTGTTAGGTTTATATGGAGGAAACCTATTATGACTTTAGTTTCACTTTGACCGCCCGTTGAGAATCTTTTTTATGCCGTGCAGGGTGACTTGGAAGAGGCATTGAAGCTATTTCAAGATCTTGCAAACCAGAATCCCAGAGATTTTCGGCCATTTCTTTGTCAGGTTAATCTTATTCTGTGGTATATTGACTATATGGTAATTGCGGGTAGCCCCCTCATATATACTTTTGGTAGTATTAGTCGTCTCTCAACTCACTTGGGATTGACATGAGAGAAATATAAATTGTAGATGATCCAATTGGGAAGCGTATTGAAGGAATAGATGAGGGGGTCGTCATCTTTAATTTAACCTTGACAATATCATTGTTCTTATTTCCTGTATGTGAATTTTAGTTTAGAGATATATTAGTTAGTCTTATTTCTTTTCCTTTTCGCTTTGACGTCCCCAAATTAATTGATTGATTCGTGTTATTGGTTGGTCCTGCTTTAAATAATAACTTATATATGGAGTAAGATCTGTATTGATATCACCACTGACTACATTTGATAAATTCTAACAGGGGATCGTATACAGCTTATTAGACAAAAAGAATGAGGCTGATGAACAGTTTGAGATCTACCGCAGCCTCATTCCCGAAGAATACCCACAAAGAGGCTTCATCAACGATGTTATATTGGCCGCGAAAACAGAGTCACGAGAGAAGCTTCAGAAAGATTTTGAAGCTGAGTTCTCATACAAGAAGTAAGATCATGGTGTTGGAATGGAAATCGTGTTAAGAGGAATTATCGCATTGGTGAGGGTCAAGGGAGCTGTAAACTTATCGCTGGTTTTGCACGAACGCCCATGAGCTTTACATACGGGGTTCCCCCTCAGCCTGCTTCGCTAAAATGCGGCTGACTGACGGAAATTAGTTCAAGTTGTCACGTGCTTCACAAGTAACATGTTTTCTTGACAACTTCGTCTTCTTGTGTTTTTTTCACTTTCAGCGGGAGCTTTTTAGGTTAGAATTGATTAGATACCAATGAGGGTAATTTAGAACTTTCATACTTTATGTTAATGTTGTTTACGACGATTTCAAATAGCTCAGGAGGGTGTGTATAACTTTGAAAGTTCACGAGGGCTTTCTGTTAGTTGCAAAGTTTAGAGAGGTTTTCTGCAAAACACCCCAAGTTCACGGAGATTTTGTGAAACTTATCCTATATCGCTCTTGATTGCCCGAGTTTCAAACAATCATCTCTATCAGCCGTTCCGTTAACACAGAACAATTTATACCCTTTTCCTATGTAAGTTTAATTTTATTGAACTCTAGGATCAAAGTTAAGTATCCAAAATTGTTATCCGCTTTAATTTTGGTAGTACAGAGTTTTTGTTTTGCCCAAAATATCACAAAGTCGCTTCATTTTTCACTTTGATAGTCAAAGTTCTTTTTTCTCAAAAAAAAAAAAAAAAAACACCTCAAAGTTTAGCAAATTTTAACTTTGATACCAGAAATTAAAAAAAAATAATGAAATAATTTTGATATTCCAAATGTCAACAAAATTTAATTTTGATATCCAAAGTTCAATAAAAGAGATTAATGGGTATCCTTGTCATAGGAGGGGATTTCCTCCTATGTCGCCTCTAAAATCACATGATTGAGCGACATTATGGATGATCCGCTCTGTTGAACTTGATCTACATATTCTAAAACCCCAACACATCAAGTTTGGGGTGAACCCGTCGTCGTTTGACCCTTCATCCACTCGTATCAATTTTAACGGTTTTGAATGAATAGAACTTTTCACATGGCTCGATGGAGGGTCAAACGACGACGGATTCACCCCAAACTTGGTGTGTTGGGGTTTTAGAATATGTAGATCAAGTTCAACGGAGCGGATCATCCACAATGTCGCTCAATCATGTGATTTTAGAGGCGTCATAGGAGGAAATCCCCTCCTATGACAAGGATACCCATTAATCTCTCTATATATATAGTGAAGAGATTAATGGGTATCCTTGTCATAGGAGGGGATTTCCTCCTATGTCGCCTCTAAAATCACATGATTGAGCCACATTATGGATGATCCGCTCTGTTGAACTTGATCTACATATTCTAAAACCCCAACACACCAAATTTGGGGTGAACCCGTCGTCGTTTGACCCTTCATCCACTCGTATCAATTTTAACGGTTTTGAATGAATAGAACTTTTCACATGGCTCGATGAAGGGTCAAACGACGACGGATTCACCCCAAACTTGGTGTGTTGGGGTTTTAGAATATGTAAATCAAGTTCAACGGAGCGGATCATCCATAATGTAGCTCAATCATGTGATTTTAGACCGCGTCAAAATAGAAAAACGAATAATGTCCATTTAACCCGACTAATAAATAAATCAGATATAGTTAAGAGATTTGAACCATCAATATCACTTGATCATATTAAAATGATAAGACTATTTTCAAGAGAAATCAAATAATCAAATAGAATAAGGAACTTGGTCAGTCAATCACAATTATAATTGGAAACGTGATCAAATGATATATCCAATTATTAAATGTGGGTCGGATATGGTTGAGCTCCTTAATAACCCGTTAAATGGATTCGAAATGGATCCGCTTTGTACCCAGATCCGATTACCATCCCCAATAAATCCGCAGTTGAGCGCCGAGCGCCCCAAAAACTCACTCAGCAACCGAAAACGATGATGCAGCGAGCCGCTCGATCTCTCGTCTCCAAGCTCCCAAAATCCCCAAAACCCTCGAAATTCCCCCAAATTCCCTCAAAAATCCCCCAGAACCCATCAAGATCTCGCCTTTCACCCTTTACAACCGAAATCAGTCCCAGCAGAACCCACCATCGCAGTCTGAGCACAAACAGCGATCACAGCAGCGAGATCGATGAAATCAATATGAAGTTCGCGGAGGCTCGGGAGGAGATCGAGGCGGCGATGGAATCGAAGGAGACGGTGTACTTCGACGAGGAGGCCGAGTGCGCTCGCGATGCAGTGAAGATTGTGTTGGATAAGTTCGAGGGCCTGATGGCGAGGATGGAGGAGAAGGAGAGGATGGCGTTGCAGAGGTCGATGGGGCTTAAGATTGAACAGCTCAAAGCTGAGCTCAAGCAGCTGGATGAGTAGAATCTTGGAGGAATTCTTTTGAGGTGGGTCTCTTTATTAGCATTAAGATATGATCAGAGTTTAGAATTTTGGATTCAGAGGTCATGATTCATGTTGCAATAATCATAAATTTGTTGAATTTTGCTCCTGAATATGGTTTTATTATAAGAGTTCTATTAGTAAATCTAAGCTATGATGTGGAATGCGTTCTGCTTGTTATTGAGGGTGATACTGAATATGTTATCAAAGTTTTTATTTTGGGTTCAGATTTTATGATATCCATTGAATAAAGTGTGCTTTAGGAATTTTAGGGTTACGAAACGAGTGAAATTTTGGGTAGGGTGAAGAAGAAATATGTTTAGCAGTATGATAATAGAAACGCGATTTAACATTCTCACGGTGTAATTTGTGAGAGGATTTGAAATTCAGATAAAACCACAATTACATGGAGTATATAAGATATATTAAAATGAAAATAGACCTAAAATATAAATATGGTTGAAAGTAGTTCAATGAGGAGGCCAAGTGCGCTTCCAAGGCAGTGAAGGTTGTGCTGAATAAGTTTGAGGGATGGATGTTGAGATTGGATGAGAATGGGAGGATAACACTGTAGAGGTCAATAAGTGTCTAGATCGAGCAATTTTAAGCTGAGCTCGAGCAACTTGATAAAAGGAAACTTGCAGAAATTTTTTGAGGTGAATCTCTTGTTGTTTTTCGATAGTTTGATACTTAATTAGTGTTGTGCGCAGCGGAAATTTCGGCAGCACCTCTGGTGTACAACAAGAGAGTAAGATCCCAACTAAATCCCTGTTTTACAAAGGAAACAAGAATCGACAGTGATATATCTCAACAAAGTGGGATATACACTCTTCCTTTCATCAGTTCTAGGACTGACTTGTCGAGGGAACCTAACAAGCTATTACAAATTACAGCAAGACAAACTATTTTTACGTGGTTCGACAAGTTGCTTACGTCCACGGGACAAGGAGGGGGGAGATCTACTATTAGAGAAAAAGAGAATACAAATAGGGTTTACAATCACACAAAGTCTCACAAATAAAACCCTCTTAAATCTCTCACAAAAAGGTATGCTAAAACCCTAAAAGACGACTGCAAAAAACTTTGATGTTTTCTCCTTTCCTGCCTAGCACAAACCCTAGGAGAACAAACTGCACACCGCCACACCCCTTTTCTCAACGAATACGGCATTTTTCCCAAGCTGCAGTTTTCTGTCTCCTGCACTTGCACGAATCCACCGCCACTCAAGAAAACCTTGCCCTCTGCCTGCAGTTTACTCTAGGGCACATTCAAAGCTATATTTATAGCTTTGAATTGAATCGGAAGGGCTTGCTTCTTTTTTTCCTTCACGCGTTAACATCACATGAATGTGATACTTTCACGTGGTGGCCCCATAATCAATCCACGTTCATAATTCTCCACCTCGGCGAAGTTTTGCCAAAACTGAGCCGACACCAACCAAACCAAATGTCTCACTTGTTGTGTCTAGTACGAAGTGAAATAATTCACGACAACGGACTCAATCCACAACAAGTTGAGAACCTAAATGAGAATACGAACAAACTCCAAACGTCGGTATCTACTCCCAAATCAGCTACATCATAAATGATTGCCTACGTATCCTTTTGCTTAAGGAATCAAGCCTTCACGTAGTTCTCCCAAATGGCCTCCAAATGCCTCAACACTAAAGAATGTTCAAAAGCTCCAAATAATGACCAAACTTAACACCTGAAACAACTTTGGTCAACATAT
>NC_033799.1:18123182-18123473 GCF_001876935.1 Asparagus officinalis | reverse complement strand
TTTGATAGTCAAAGTTCTTTTTTCTAAAAAAAAAAAAAAAAACACCTCAAAGTTTAGCAAATTTTAACTTTGATACCAGAAATTAAAAAAAAATAATGAAATAATTTTGATATTCCAAATGTCAACAAAATTTAATTTTGATATCCAAAGTTCAATAAAAGAGATTAATGGGTATCCTTGTCATAGGAGGGGATTTCCTCCTATGTCGCCTCTAAAATCACATGATTGAGCGACATTATGGATGATCCGCTCTGTTGAACTTGATCTAAATATTCTAAAACCCCAACACAT
>NC_033799.1:18094778-18122780 GCF_001876935.1 Asparagus officinalis | reverse complement strand
TCAAGTTTGGGGTGAACCCGTCGTCGTTTGACCCTTCATCCACTCGTATCAATTTTAACGGTTTTGAATGAATAGAACTTTTCACATGGCTCGATGAAGGGTCAAACGACGACGGATTCACCCCAAACTTGGTGTGTTGGGGTTTTAGAATATGTAAATCAAGTTCAACGGAGCGGGCCTAAATTAGGGGATGGTTCCTAAAAAAACACCCTATCATTAAAAGCAAAAGAAAATAGAAAAACGAATAATGTCCATTTAACCCGACTAATAAATAAATCAGATATAGTTAAGAGATTTGAACCATCAATATCACTTGATCATATTAAAATGATAAGACTATTTTCAAGAGAAATCAAATAATCAAATAGAATAAGGAACTTGGTCAGTCAATCACAATTATAATTGGAAACGTGATCAAATGATATATCCAATTATTAAATGTGGGTCGGATATGGTTGAGCTCCTTAATAACCCGTTAAATGGATTCGAAATGGATCCGCTTTGTACCCAGATCCGATTACCATCCCCAATAAATCCGCAGTTGAGCGCCGAGCGCCCCAAAAACTCACTCAGCAACCGAAAACGATGATGCAGCGAGCCGCTCGATCTCTCGTCTCCAAGCTCCCAAAATCCCCAAAACCCTCGAAATTCCCCCAAATTCCCTCAAAAATCCCCCAGAACCCATCAAGATCTCGCCTTTCACCCTTTACAACCGAAATCAGTCCCAGCAGAACCCACCATCGCAGTCTGAGCACAAACAGCGATCACAGCAGCGAGATCGATGAAATCAATATGAAGTTCGCGGAGGCTCGGGAGGAGATCGAGGCGGCGATGGAATCGAAGGAGACGGTGTACTTCGACGAGGAGGCCGAGTGCGCTCGCGATGCAGTGAAGATTGTGTTGGATAAGTTCGAGGGCCTGATGGCGAGGATGGAGGAGAAGGAGAGGATGGCGTTGCAGAGGTCGATGGGGCTTAAGATTGAACAGCTCAAAGCTGAGCTCAAGCAGCTGGATGAGTAGAATCTTGGAGGAATTCTTTTGAGGTGGGTCTCTTTATTAGCATTAAGATATGATCAGAGTTTAGAATTTTGGATTCAGAGGTCATGATTCATGTTGCAATAATCATAAATTTGTTGAATTTTGCTCCTGAATATGGTTTTATTATAAGAGTTCTATTAGTAAATCTAAGCTATGATGTGGAATGCGTTCTGCTTGTTATTGAGGGTGATACTGAATATGTTATCAAAGTTTTTATTTTGGGTTCAGATTTTATGATATCCATTGAATAAAGTGTGCTTTAGGAATTTTAGGGTTACGAAACGAGTGAAATTTTGGGTAGGGTGAAGAAGAAATATGTTTAGCAGTATGATAATAGAAACGCGATTTAACATTCTCACGGTGTAATTTGTGAGAGGATTTGAAATTCAGATAAAACCACAATTACATGGAGTATATAAGATATATTAAAATGAAAATAGACCTAAAATATAAATATGGTTGAAAGTAGTTCAATGAGGAGGCCAAGTGCGCTTCCAAGGCAGTGAAGGTTGTGCTGAATAAGTTTGAGGGATGGATGTTGAGATTGGATGAGAATGGGAGGATAACACTGTAGAGGTCAATAAGTGTCTAGATCGAGCAATTTTAAGCTGAGCTCAAGCAAGGAGAATGAGAGGATAACACTGTAGAGATCAATAAGTGTCTAGATCGAGCAATTTTAAGCTGAGCTCGAGCAACTTGATAAAAGGAAACTTGCAGAAATTTTTTGAGGTGAATCTCTTGTTGTTTTTCGATAGTTTGATACTTAATTAGTGTTGTGCGCAGCGGAAATTTCGGCAGCACCTCTGGTGTACAACAAGAGAGTAAGATCCCAACTAAATCCCTGTTTTACAAAGGAAACAAGAATCGACAGTGATATATCTCAACAAAGTGGGATATACACTCTTCCTTTCATCAGTTCTAGGACTGACTTGTCGAGGGAACCTAACAAGCTATTACAAATTACAGCAAGACAAACTATTTTTACGTGGTTCGACAAGTTGCTTACGTCCACGGGACAAGGAGGGGGGAGATCTACTATTAGAGAAAAAGAGAATACAAATAGGGTTTACAATCACACAAAGTCTCACAAATAAAACCCTCAAACAATCTCTCAAATCTCTCACAATTTCTCTCTCAAAAAGGATGCACAAACCCTCTCAAAGTCGGCACGGAAGACTGCTCTAGATCTTCTCTCAAAGTCGGCGCCTCTGTGTTTTTTCTTTCAACTGTGTTCTCCCCTTCCACGCTAAACCTTAGGAACCGACGCGTGTATTTATAAGCAACCATTCAGGTGGGCCTCTTAGCCCGCTGAACTCAGCTCGAGAAACAAAATTCGTGTTGTTCACGTGCCACGTTCACAACGTGGGTCCTTACGTTCACTTCTCCCACTCTCGTGGCCCCACACGCTTTGCAAACCAACAATTCTCCATCTCGGCGAAGTTTTTTCAAAACTGAGCCGACACCAAAGCAATCAAATGTCTCACTTGTTACGTCCAGTACGAAGTGGAATAAATCCATGACAACGGACTCAATCCACAACAAGCCGGGAACTCAAACGAGAGCTCAAACAATCTCCCCCATCGAAA
This sequence comes from Asparagus officinalis, assembly GCF_001876935.1. Lineage (NCBI taxonomy): Eukaryota > Viridiplantae > Streptophyta > Magnoliopsida > Asparagales > Asparagaceae > Asparagus > Asparagus officinalis. Next base: position 18,120,156 of record NC_033799.1, on the reverse strand, counting down.
TCAACTAATCCAACCGATTGCATCGAAAAGACTGCCTACGTATCCTCTTACCCAAGGAATCAAATCTCACGTAGTTCATCCAAATGGTCTCCAAAAACCTCAACACCGAAGAATGTTCAAAAGCTCCAAACAATGATCAAACTTAACATCCAAAACAACTTTGGTCAACATATCCACAGGGTTGTCCTTTGTGTGGATCTTCTCTAATATGACATCTCCATCATCAAAGGTATCACGAACGAAGTGGAATCTGACATCAATGTGCTTCGTACGTGCATGATAGACCTGATTCTTTGCCAAATAGATAGCCGATATGCTATCACCATACACCCGAATGGTCTCGTGTGCAATCCCCAAGTCCTCTAATAATCCACGCAACCACAAAGTCTCCTTCACAGCTTTAGTCACTGCCATATACTCCGCCTCTGTAGTAGAGAGAGCCATTGTAGACTGAAGTGTACATTTTCAACATACCGGTGCTCCTGCCAATGTAAAAACATATCCTAAAGTAGACCAGCGCTTGTCAAGAACCCCCGCATAATCTGAATTCACATAGCCAATACAATCCTTTCCTGTCTTCTCATTCTTCAGAAATACCTAACCAACATCCATGGTATCTTTGATATACCGTAGAATCCACTTCACGGCCTCCCAATGACCCTTCCCGGGATCGTGCATGAACCTAGATATCATGCTCGCGACCTATGACAAATCTGACGTCGTACACACCATAACATACATCAAGCTACCCACCGCACTGGCATATGGAACCTTCGACATATATTTTCTATCCTCAACTGAAACATGTGACATCTTAGCTGAAAGTTTGAAGTGAAGAGCCAATGGAGTACTCACTGCCTTTGCATTTCCATCAAAGCTGAATTTTTTCAACATCTTCTGCAGATAACTCTGTGTAAGCTTCAATCTCCCCTTCGTCCTGTCTCTCTCGATCTTCATACCCAATATCTTCTTCGCCTCTCCAAGATCCTTCATCTCAAATTCGGATGACAGCTCTTTTTTTAATTTTCGAATATCCGAGGAATTCCTGGAGGCAATAAACATATCATCAACATATAATAACAAATAGATGTACTCACTATCCTGTAGCTTGTGCATGTAAACATATAGGTCATATGAGCTCCTCGTGTACCCTCGGTCAATCATAAAGTCGTTGAATCTCATGTACCATTGTCGCGGCGATTGCTTCAATCCGTAAAGAGACTTCTTCAGTTTGCACAATAATTCTTCCTTTCCTGCAGCATTAAATTTCATAGGTTGTGTTATGTAGATCTCGTCATCTAAATCTCCGTATAGAAAGACTGTCTTCATATCCATCTGGACCAAATCCAAATCTCCGTATAGAAAGACTGTCTTCATATCCATCTGGACCAAATCCAAATCCAGCTGTGTCACCAATGCCAACAGAATCCTAATCGATTAATGCTTTACAACATGTGAGAATACGTCGTTGTAATCAACGTCCTCAAGCTGTGCATAACCCTTGTCAACCAATCTGGTTTTGTACCGAATGTCCCCAATAGAATATCCCTCTTTCTTTGCATACATCCACTTGCATCCAATAGCCTTCTTACCCTTCGGTAGCTTTGCAAGTTCCCAAGTATCGTTCTTCTGAAGAGAGCGCATCTCCTCCTCCATAGCTTCCCTCCACTTGATCGAATCAGAGCTAGACTCTGCCTCCTTAAATGTAGAAGGAACCAAATCATTAACGATCTCAGCTGATAAGGCATATGCAACCATGACATCATTATATTTAGCTGGCCGACGAATCACTCTTTTGGGTCTGTTTGCTGCAATAGACTCCTGAACATGACCCTGCTCCTGAGTCTCACCATCCACTGTATCCTTTATATGTCCGGTTATCATCTCATCTCCTCCCAGTGTCACCTCTGTAGGAGCCTTAATGGATACAATGCTATCTGGAGTAGGTGAAGTCACATCATCCTTCATCTGCTGCGATATCCTATCTGTCTAATATTCCTCCATCTGCTGAGGAACTTGACGTCTCATCATGTACGTCTTATCAAAAGTGACATATCTGCTAATAACTATCTTCTTGTCCTGTGGATCCCATAACTTGAAGCCTTTAACACCTCTAAAACCCACAAAGACAGTTTTCCTCGCCTTCGGATTCAATTTACCATCACTGACATGGTAATAAGTTGGACACCCAAATATCCGAAGCGACTCATAGTCACTAGCTACCGAACCAAACCAACGCTCCATCGGAGTCTTCCCCTGTATGGCAGTGTACGACAATCAATTCACGAGATGGCTCGCATAAACCAACGTCTCGGCCTAAAAGGATCTTGACAATCCACTCTGTGTCATTATACATCGCACCTTCTCCAGCAAGGTACAGTTCAACCTCTCAGCCATCTCGTTTTGTTGCGGTGTCTCACGAACTGTGAAGTGTCGTCTAATGCCGTGATCCCGATAAAACTGCAAAAACGGATGACTTTTATACTCCCCTCCATTATCCGAATAAAGAGTCTTCACCTTTCTACCTGTCTGCAGCTTCACTTTCTTCTTCCACTCCACAAAAATATTCAAGACCTCATGTTTATGCTTCATAGGGTATACCCAATTTCTCCTGGAATAATCATCAATGAAAATGATAAAATAGTTGGTCCCATCAAGTGATGTGTGTTTGGAAGGGCCCCAAACATCTGTGTGAATATAGTCTAATATACCTTGGGTATTATGAATAACGATGCCAAACTTTACTCTCTTCTTCCCAAGTACACAATGCTCACATAGCTCCATCTTACAGGTCTTCGCACCTTTCAATAACCCCTGTTTCGCCAATGTCTGCAGGGACTTATCGTCAGTGTGTCCTAAACGCATGTGTCATAAACTGGTAGTGTCCTCCTTTGTAGTGATAGAAGCTGCTAGACCCCCTGTAACTGTCTTGCCCTTCAAGTAGTATAGGTTGTTTTCCCTGATACCTTGCATCACCACCATAGATCCTTTCGTGACCTTCAGAGTTGCATTCTTCAAGATCACCCGATAGCCAGCTGCCTTCAAAGTTCCAAGTGAAATAATGTTCTTCGTCAACTGTGGTACGAACCTTACTTCCTTTAGCTCCCGAGTCACCCCGTCACACACGTGGATCCGAACTGTACCAATACCATTAATAGGACATATGTGATCATTACCCATAAGCACGATATCCCTTTTTTTTAACTCCTCAAAGCTAGAGAATCAATCTCTCATAGGGCAAATATGATATGTAGCACCAGAATCCATCATCCACTCCGTAGAGTCAGCGTAACAAACTGACGGTAATGCTGAGCATGAAAAACCTGAAGAATCCGTATCTGAATTGTCGTCACTAGCCTTGACAATATTTACTTTCGAAGCTTGTACAACTTTTCCTTTATTTTTCTCGGCTTTATCTTTTAACTTTGGACACTCGTTCTTCCAATGTCCTCCTTTACAAAAATGACATTGGTTCCTACCAACACTCTTATGGCCACCTCTATTCCTCGATTTTGAGCGGTTGGACTGCCAATGGTTTGGAGTACAGCCTCGAACTGCTAATGCATCTCCTGATGTCTTTTCGGATGGTTCGTTATCACTTTTCCTCAATTCATAATTTACCAAAACTGATGTCACCTCCTTATAACTAATAATAGTTTTACCATTGATCATAGTTAGGACAAAAGTATCATAATCATCTTCCGGTAACGAACACAAAAGTAGCATCGCCTTATCTTCATTCTTAACCATGATATCCACATTGGTCATATTCGAAAGCAATTTTGTAAAGCTATTTACATGCTCCCTAATAAAAACTCCCCTCTTCATCCTGAACTGGTAAAACATCTTCAAGTGAAGCCGATTCTCAATGCTTTTAGTAAAATATTTTTCATTGAGTGTTTCCCATAATTTCTTCGCCGACGTCTCGTTCATCATATCATAAATTAGATCCGACGTCAAGCATGACCTAATAACTCCACAAGCCCTGCTGTTCATTTTCTTCCAAACATTGTTCTCCATATCATCTCGTTTCTCTTTCAATTCAAGAGAATCCTCCAAATTTTGTGCATCCAATGCATCCATCACCTGACATCTCCACAAATCAAAGTTGATCTTGCCGTCGAACTTCGGAACACCAATCTTTGTATTATTGATGCTTAAACTCTGTATCGCCTTCGTAAGAGACGATCCCGATGTACTTGTTTCACCTATAATGTAAATCTAACTCTTCAAATAAGAAACCTTCAGTGAATCCTTCGAACAAGCCCCAAGCCAAAACCTGTGCTCTGATACCACTTGTTGTGCGCATCGAAAATTTCGACAGCACCTCTGGTGCACAACAAGAGAGCAAGATCCCAACTAAATCCCTGTTTCACAAAAAAAACAAGAATTGACAGTGATATATCTCAACAAAGTGGGATATACACTCTTCCTCTCATCAGTTCTACGACTGACTTGTCGATGGAACCTAACAAGCTATTACAAATCACAGCAAGATAAATTATTTTTACGTGGTTCGGCAAATCACCTACGTCAACGGGACAAGGAGGGGGGAGATATACTATTAGAGAGAAAGAGAATACAAATAGGGTTTACAATCACACAAAGTCTCACAAATAAAATCCTCAAACAATCTCTCAAATCTCTCACAATTTCTCTCTCAAAAGGGATGTACAAACCCTCTCAAAGTCGGCACGGAAGACTGCTCTAGATCTTCTCTCAAAGTCGGCGCCTCTGCGTTTTTTCTTTCAACTGCGTTCTCCCCTTGCACGCTAAACCCTAGGAACCGACGCGTGTATTTATAAGCAACCATTCGGGTGGGCCTCTTAGCCCGCTGAACTCAGCGCGAGAAACAAAATTCGTGTTGTTCACGTGCCACGTTCACAACGTGGGTCCCCACGTTCACTTCTCCCACGCTTGTTGCCCCACGCGCTTTGCAAACCAACAATTAGAGAATTCTGTTTGTGGCTGTGATGTATTTAAATATGTGATCCAAAGTTTCAGATTTGAGTTGAGACTATGAATTATGTTGATTTAATCATAAATTTGAAGAAGTTTGTTGTTGAATGTGGTCTTTAAGAGTTTTTACTTTTTAGTATAATGTTAGAAATTGTATAATGGGTTCTATTTGTTAGTTAAAGTAGTACAAAAAAAAATGTTGAAAAAAGCGGCGGAGAGCGCTGTTATAGTAGTTTGGATAGGATAGCGGCACTTCCCCTTTAGGCTATAGGCAATAGCGGCTGAATTTAGCGGAGTTTGCGCAATTTGCTCGCAATAGCGGCAAATACCGTGATTTAGCGCTTAATACCACTGGTAAGAAAGGTTTTAAATATCGGATATCAGGGAAATATCGGATGGCTAAAATTCATATCGGGTTGCGGATATCGGGGAAATATCGGGGATATGTGGTAAATATAGGAATGCCATAATGAATGTTTGCATACATAGTATAATGCATTAAAATATAATCTCAATATATATAATGAAATTTAAGCATACAAAATATGAATAATATATGTTTAGGATCACTAGTCAACCTTCTAAAACAAACAAAAGTGCAAAGCAACGTTGCAACATTCGATCTGCTTTTTTTAGGACAAAATGTCATTTGATATAATGGGGAAATCTTGATATCTCGCCCAAAAATTCCAAACACGGTATATTATTTTGCAACAAGCTATATAAAAAGATATATTGGTCCACATATCGGCTAATATATCGGCCATATCGGGGATTTATCACTCAAAATAGCCAAAAAAGCGGTAAAGGATATTTAAAGACCATATCGGTTGCGGCAAGCCCTGTAAAAGGATATATCGGGCCATGTTGGGGATATTTAAAACAATGCTGGTAAGCACTATCAAGTGCTAGTAACTTTTAAATGGGTATAGTTTTTTGTACTGAACCCGATCCTCCCTCCACAGTCCACCCACAGGCGACCGCTTTTTCCTCAACCTTGGCTGTAGCCAATACAACACCTGAACCCACTCTTTCTTTACCTCAACCCCTACCTCTTCCTCTCTAAATACTCCACATTTATCAACCTCAAACTTTCAGCTCAAGTCCTCTCTCTATCGCTATCCCAAAAGCTTGGCCTCGACTAACTAAACAACAACAAACCCATCAAGATTAATCATCGTAATCTAACCAGCAATAACAATCACAATGGCGAGATAGATGAGATCAATCTGAAGTTTGCGGAGGCATGAAAGGAGATCAAAGTGAAAAGGAAATTTGGGGAGACTGTATTTTGATGAGCAGGCCAAGTCTGCTTGCGGGGCGGTGAAGGTCGTGTTGGATAAGTTTGAAGTTTTGAGGGCAAGGTTGAGAAGGAGAGGATAACGTTGCAAAGGTTGATGGGTCTTAAGATCGAGCAGTTGAAGGTTGAGCTCGAGCAACTTGATGGGTAATGTCTTGGAGGAATTTTATGAGGCTGATGTCTCTTTTAGCATTAAATTATGATCAAAATTAAGAATTTTAATTCAGAATTGATGATTCATGTGGAAATAATCATAAAATTTAAAAAATATTATTGCTGAATGTGGTGGTATTATGAGTTTTTGTTGTAAATGTTGTGATTCATGTTGAAATAAAGAAATGGAAAATCTTGCTACCGAATGTGGTGGCAATTTTAAGAGTTTCTATCATAAAATTTGAGCCATTGTGTTCAATGGGTTCTGCTCGTTATGGAGGATGGTACTGAATATGTGAGCCAATGTTTATAACTTCGAATTCAGAGTTTATGATTTGTGCCGAACTTATCATGGAATTGGAGGATTTTGTTGCTGAATATGACATCCTTTGAGCTTTTTTGGTAACGTTTTCTATGTTTTGTATTAAATTGGAGAATTCTGCTTATTATTTCTGATGTTATTGAGTTTGGGAGCAGAGCTCAGAATTTGGGGATTCAGAGATTATGAATCTTGCCGAAATAACCATAAAAATGCGCTGAACAAAAATAATGTTTTTTTGAGCTTTTTCTGAAGTAAACTTCCAGCAATTGTATGGTATGGGTTCTGATTGTTTATTGAAGATGGCACCAAATATGTGATTAAAGTTTAGATTGTAGGTTAAGGTTTTATGGATTGTATTGCATATAATGTGCTTTAGAAATTATAGATCCTTGAGTTTTATAATGGATGACAGTTCTTCAAAAAAAAAAAAAAAGATTAGCTATTGAGGAGAATGAGTGTGTTTGATTTGATCAGAATAAAATTTGAAGTGGATATTTTTTGTTATGTGTTTCTGTTTCGGATTTTTAGCCTTGATAAGTTCGGGTCTTTTAGTTAAGCTGGGGTATTTTGTGAAATGGGTTATATTGTTGTTACTGAAGATGGTCCAGAATATGTGATCAATGTTTAGATTTTGGATTCAGATTCTACTCCTCGTGTCAAGGTAAGTACTTTAGAATTTGTCCTGTGAGTTACCTCTGAAAACAGTCACTTAAAGCAACTGGTTCTAGTATGTTGCTGAGGACAATAAGAACACTTGATTTTAAGTTAAGCAGTTTGTGTTCAGCTCTTCTTCTTTTTTTTTTTTTTGCAATCAGTGGCTTGTTTCATCCTATTGCCTTGATCCTTACCATAATTACAGTCTTAAGAAGGATACTTTGTTCTGATTTCGAATCATGTTTATAGCTCAAAATGTCTGATATGCACAAAAGTTTTTAGGTTCTGTTTCAAATCTTTGAATGTTCAGAAACCTTTTTTAAGCAGCAATTCTGTTGATTTGCTGCTTGAATATTTCTTCTGCGTACTCAATCAAGAAGGCCGAAGAATTTGCTTCGTCACCTTCTTTATGCGGTTGGACTTCATTCATTTTGTTTGTCCTTCCTCTGTAACGATTATAAATTCTTTGAAAGTCCTTTCAGTCTTGTTTCTTAGTAGAATATCCCAATGCTTTGAAGAAATTTTTATGGTAGACTCTGGATAATCCTTCTAACATTGCTTTGGAGTAGATATTTTGCCATAATCTTACAGAAATATCATAGGCCTTTGATTGTCTGTAAGAAAGTATCCTATAATATTTCTGTAAGAAAACATGCTGTCTTCTTGCAGAAATATCACCTGCCTTCTCTTTTGGACATATACATAGTTTCTGAAAGCAACGCTAGTCGTCCCACTTATTCTGAGACCTGTGATCTAAGTTTCTTGTAAGAAAACCAGCTCTCAAGTAACAGATCCATCATTAGGATACCAAAATTAACCACATACAAAGACACATGCTAATTTTAGAAGGATGCTTGTTGCACTCATCACCTTGGAGATTGACATTTTGAGAAGGATGCTTTTGAAGATATCCCCTCTCTCCCTCAAGCTGACGGGATAACAAGTACTAATAAACAAGTGAGGGTGCTAAATGTTAGGCTTAATTTCACTTAAATTCCATATAGTTTCCCCTACTTTGCACTTATATACCATCAATTATTTTTGACAGCACTTACACCTTAAAGTTTCCAAAATTTGCACTTAAATACCCAAAAAAAAACATATCATGCAGCACTCACATGCTAATTTTAGAACTTTATAATCCTTAATTTTTGTTAAGTAGCCTGTTAAAACTACCGTAATTTTGTTTTAAATTCACGCCCATTCTATTTTAAAATAGGAATTTGATAGGTTTAACAGTAAATTTAACAAAATATTAAGACTTGAAATGTTCTAAAATTAGCTTGTGAGTGGCACATGAGAATTTCGAGGGCAAATTCTCACGTTTGCATCACTGAGAATATTAAAGCATAAATTTTAAAAACTTTAGGGTATATAAGTGCTACCAAAAACAATTGAGGATATAGAAATACAAAGTAGTGGAAACTATAGGGTATTTAGGTGCCATTAAGCCTCGAGTTATTTAAGATCATCCTATTTCAAATGAATGACATGGATTACTACCATCTCTTAGGTTAAAAAAATTCTTCTAAACAGTTTGGATGCCCTCCCAAAAAAAAAAAGAAAAAGAAAAAAGAAGACGTTCTTGAGTAACGTTTCAAGTTCCACCTTTTCTCACGGGGTGTGGGGTTTATTTATGAAGTTAGAGGTACTAACTTCATGTGCGGGAAAAGAATGTAGCCTTGTAATGCGTCTATCTTTCGCAAATTGCAACTACAATTGCTGTTATAATTTTCCTAGAATCAAATAGTACAATATTAGTTAAAAGTTTGATGAAGTTTGTAGACCATGTTTGTTTAGGTGGAATGTAATTGAGAACTTTTCAATTCCAAAGAAGGAAGATCACCGAATCAATGCAGTTTCCCCTAAATTCCTCTATTTTGCATTGATTCAAGCGCTTTCTTCTCTGAAAACATTATGTGTCTAGTAGACGTGGTCCACTGTATGTTTTCCCAATTTGCAATACATGCTGCAGAATTTATGTTGTTTGATAGGTGAGAAAATGTGGATTTTGCAGCCATCACTTCCTGTGGTTGGAATACAATTTCTTCACCAAACCAAAAACGTGCTTGCAAACTCTAGAGTTATTCGAGTTTTAAATTTTGTTTGGTGAGTTTTATTGTTGTGTGGTGATTGCTTTTGAGTTCTACTGGCACTGAGCCTGTGGGTGACACTGATGCTGTAGCTTTTTAGTTTTTACAGGCAGGATCCTTTGAAACCTCACCCCTAATTAGAATTTTTATCTTTGAAATTTTGAAGCGAAATTTTTGAGTCGAGAATAACCCAATAACCTATCAAACATTCCTGTGCTTAATCAGACTTTATTCATATGTTTTTTTGCTCCTCCCTGTGTTGCGTAAAGGTAAACCTCACAAATTACCGTGAAAGATTAGCATTTTGTATGAAAATGTCTTGAACAGTTTTTATTGGAGAAAAATTTCATTGGCTATATCATAGAACCATATTGTGGTTAAATATCGTGTACCATCAGAAAACTATATTATAGTTTTATTATTATATTTGAATGTCCATGTAGTTTTCTGAAAATAATGTGAAATTCATACAAGTTCAGGAACTTCATTTGAAATTCATGATAAATTTTATAAACTGGTATTTATTAAGGGTGCTATTATCCACGAGAGACCCCCCCCACTCCCACCCCCACCCCCCCCCCCCCAAAAACCAAAAAAAAACAGTTAAAAAACACGAGCGATTTTTTTTTAGAATCTCAAAAGCATTTTTTTTTTGGGTTGGCGGGGGGGGGGTGTTTCTATATTTGCTTTTTAAGTAATATGATTTTTTTTTTGTATGTCGTATTTTTCTAAATGACTTGTTTTTCTAATAAAATGTTTTTATGATATTTTGGCTAATACTCATGGTAGCACGTACAAGAAACATTACCCAAATACTCCATCCAAATTGAACATTGCGCAGAAGGCAAAATAACCATGTTCTGAATATTGTGGTTGAAACAACTTAAACATTATTTGTTCAGGAGGAAGGAGTAATGAGATAAATAAACAAGGAAAAATTACTTCTAGCTCCCAATTCCCTTACAAGTATTTCCCCCCCACCCCACCCAGACTTTTTCAATGATCCTAAAGCCCCCACAACATTATCTTACATTCCTTTAGCCCCCTCATGTGCACTTTCAAACAAGACAAGGCCAAAATACCCTCAAGCAACCGGTCACTCTATCAAGCCGGTTATCGAAGAGGGAACAATAGTACTGTAGCCATTAATGGTGATTAGAAAGTGGTTTTAGAGGGGGGAAACCTCATTTCCCTCCAAATTCTAACCATTTCCTTTTCTCCCCCGCAGTAAATCCATCTCCTCCTTCACCCCCCCCTAGTAAATCCTCTTTGCTTACCTTAATTACTCTCTCCCGGCCACTTAATTCTCCCCAATAAATCCTCTTTGATTCTTCAACTAATTTTCCTTAAAATGATGGATGGATCTCTTCTTTGCATGGTTACAAACACAAAAAGCAATAAAGAGGGTGAGGGTGTCTTCGTAGTTATGAACGAGTCTACATAAATCATTAGCTTGAAATATTAAGTGTCCCAAAGGGTCAAACTACCATTGCAAGCTCTTTCATTGAAATTCATATCCGAAAGGGAATTTTGCAACTGATAATGACGACGACTTGAGGTTGATGTTCGAGCATTGTCGTCGTAATGGATTTACAAACATAAAATTGTATGCTATCTCCACTGGGGAATCCTCAACTTCTCAGAACACCCAAACTTCTCCAGAAAATGTGTAAGCATTTCACTTTTAATTTCCGTGTGAGTTCGTTGTTAGGTTATGAGCTGGTTGTTAACCTTATGCATTGGTTGCGGAGGTTATGAGTTGGTTGTTAATGTTATGAGTTGGTTGTCAACCTTTATGAGATAGTTTTGAGTTGGTTGCTAAGTTTACGAGTTCATTGTTAAGTTTATGAGTTGGTTGCTAAGGTTATGAGTTTGTTGTTAAGGTTATGAGTTTGTTGTTATGTTTATGAGTTTGTTATTAAGGTTATGTGTTGGTTGTTAAGGTTAGGAGTTGGTTGTTAATGTTATAATTTGGTTGTTAACCTTAGCATGTATTTATGAGTTTTTGTTAGCCTTATGAGTTGGTTGCTAAGGTTATGATTGACTATTACGTATTAAAGTTTTTTCTCACTTTTACATGATTATCCCGACATAAAATTCACGATGCGCAGCTGCTACGCTCACCCAAACATGTAATGATAAGCGTATTTCTAATGACAATCTCACTGGCGACTCGATCGCGATGATGGAAGACATGGCTAACAACCAAACCAAGATCCCAGCTGAGTGACACACAACCATACGTGAAATTGGTCAGAAATTTGATAGTGATGCTGAAGTTAAATTAGCACTTAAATACTACTCAATTGCGAAAATGTTTGAGTATGATTTTTACCATAATGAACAAAGACGTCTAAGAATCCATTGCCAATTCAGGAACTCGCTGGATTGCCCTTGGATATTGTTTGCTTCCCCACTCAGAAATTCCTTAATTATGTCTATAAAGAATTTCTGTTCTACCCACACTTGCGGTCAACACGGAGGTATGCTGGTAACTCAATGACATCAAAAAAGTTCATTGCAAGACAAATACAATCTATTTTGAAGGTTACGCCAGATCTTTGGCCAATTAATATCAAGAATGACTTGTTCTCACATTATGACATCAAGATTAACTACTGTAAAGCGTGAAAAAGCAAAGAGAGAGCACAACATGACCTGTTCGGTGATGATGATGAGGCTTACGATTCACTAAGATAGTAAATTCTGTTATCCTAATGTTTTAGTTGTTAATGTTATGTATTGGATGCTAACCTTATATTTTGGTTGTTAAGGTTATGGATAGAACATTTTTTAAAGACCGCTACAGAGGTATATTACTTAGTGCCATAAGATATGACGACAACCAAGGAATATTTCCTCTTGCTTATTGCGTATGCAACCAGGAGAATGAGGAGAATTGGAAATTGTACTTACAAGGAGTGTCGACGATACTATATGATAGGGAAAAGTCTTACAATCCTCCACATCAACTGGTAATGATTTCTGATGCCGACAAGGGTATTAGGGTAGCAGTCAAGGAATTCTTTCCAAATCATTTCATTCAAGGTGTGTTCTACATCTAGTCGAGAATTAAAAAAAAAGGTGAAGGAGTTGGGTCACAAAGCAAATGTCGCTTAAATATTGAGTGATTTATTACAAACCGCGACTTATATATACACAATTTCCGAATAGGATGATTGCATGAAAGAATTGGCATCGATCGATCAAATAGCTTATGTTACTGTAATTAATTACTCCATTGAGAGACGAGCAAACGCTTATTTCCCTGATATAAGATACGATACTATTGTTTAAACTTTATTGTTAATGTTACATTTTAGTTGTTATGGTTATAGTTATGTTGTTAATGTTGTTGGCCTTCTTGTTTTGATGATGATTTAACAAACAATTTACAATTAATATTGGTTTAATATTTTGGTTTTGTGTTGTTTAATATACACAGGAAAATGAGCTACATTTATATTGAAGCCTATACAAACCAAGTCAACCAATCAATTTCAAGCTTCATATGATTCACTCTAGGTATATTTAGTATATGTTTATATGTAATGTGTCAAATTCTTCAAGCTCAAATTTACACACACATTTATTTGTGAAATTTCTCAAATCATAAGTGTTTTTATGCAAAATATATTTTAATATGCTTTGGACTAAACAAACATTATAAACATCATTAAGTCCATAAAAACATTATACAAGTTTTCAAAACTTGATTTGAACAAAATGTCAAAATTAACATGTTTAAATACACATGTATTTTAGTGTTTTTTGAATATTTCTGAGATTTCACAAATGGTAAGTGAAAATTGAAAAATTCCTTTTCTAACATGTTCATATTTATGTTTATAAACTTTTTCCAAAGTTTTACATTGTTTGGAATTTAATTGCTATTTTTAAAAGAGGTTTGAAATTTATTTTTACTATTCATAACAGGCTAAAAACCTGTTATCAGTCGAATGATGATCCTTATCAGTCGATTGATGAAAACGCCCAGAATTATCAAAACTATATGTTTTAACGACTGATAAACTATTAGTCGACTGATTACTCATCAGTCGATTGATGAGGTCTTCAGTCGACCGATGAGCTGCCAGTTGCCTATAATGGTCAGCTCATCAGTCGACTGATGAGCTGTATCAGTCGACTGACGCCTGTAACAACTAGTTTTCCAGCTTTCTTTTTTTTTGTCTTTTTGCTGGGTTTTCTTGGTTTTTGGGCTTTGATTTTTCATCCTATAAATACCCCTTATTGTTTCACTTCTAAAATCATCTAAGTGGGGTTTAACAAGAGTTTCAAAGGGTTTAAAAAGATCATTTAAGTTTCTTTTCAAGTTTGGTGTTTGTTTACAAAGATGAGGCATATATTGTCGATTGAGGAATTCATCCTTAATCACTCTCATCCTCTCTTTGTGTTTATAGAGAAGTTTTCCAAACTCATTTATCTAGCATTTTATTCTTGATTTTCATATCTATATCATTGCTAGTTTATTATTTGAGTTAGATTTTATTAAACTCATTTTATCACACACATCCCTATTTGAGCTTTTAGTATTTCATACATTATATATTCGGTTGTGGGATTGTGATATTGTGAGAGTGAGCTTACATTGTGCTCTTATCCATTATAAAGAACAAATCATTTGTATTTGAACCTTAATTGTGAATTACACATTGTATTACACTTGTACACCGAGGGGAGTGGTTGGTGAGAGACGGGGTCGATTTTAAGAAAAGTGGCGTCGGTTGTAGAGCCTAGAGAGGTTGTAAATCTTAGCACTTGAGGAAGAGAATACGGGCTAGGCCAACACTTAAAGAGTGTAGAGTGTGTTTACTTTGTGTGTGTTGTAAATGTTTGTCGTTAAACGTTGAAAACCGACTGTGAACGTTTTGGATGAACGTCAAAAACCCGTCGTGATAGTGGATTCTCCCCGAGAGTGGGAAGCGGAGACATAGGTCGGAAGGACCGAACTCCGTGATCATATTATTGTGTTTGAGTTTGCTTTGTGTATATTTATTTTGTACTTGTGATTTTCATTCTTACTCATAACTCATTCATATATCTTTTGCAAGAATTAATTCATCAAGAATTTTTTTTAATTAGTATAAAATCAAAATTAGATTAGCATTGACTCTATTCACCCCCCTCTAGGGTCTAACAAAGGTTACAGTTTGGTTGTTACAGATACAATTTTATTGTTAAGGTTACAGTTTTGTTGTTAAGTCTACAGATTTGTTGTTAAAGTTAAGTTTTGGTTGTTAAGGGTATAATTTTGTTGTTAAGGTTACAATTTTGGTTGTTAAGGGTATAGTTTTGTTGTTAAGATTAGTTTTTTGTTGTTAAGGTTAGAGTTTTGTTGCTAAGTTTACCGTTTCGTTATTAAGATTAGGTTTTGATTGTTAATGTTAGAATTTTGTTGTTAATTTTATCGTTTCGTTAATAAGGTTAGGTTTTGGTTGTTAAGGTTACGTCTTAGTTGTTATGCTTACATCTTAGTTGTTAAGGTTACAGGCAAACTTATAAAAAATTTTCATGTGATTTACAGGTATGGCCATGTTACTTTGAACGTTGCGGAGTCCTTCAACAGTTGGATAGGAAAGGCATGAATATTATGAATCTTACCTTTGATGGAGACGATACGAAAGCAAATCATGGAGTGCATGCATGAAAGAAGGCTTATAGCAGTGAAATGGTCTGGATACTTATGTCCAGAAGCGAGATAGTGTTGAGTGATGATATTCATCATGGAAGCTGCTTACATAATAAACATTCGACAGAAGATAATATGGAGGTTGAATCTAATAAAACTTGCTGTGTAGATTTGAAGAATCAGACATGTTCATGCAGGTCTTGAGATATTATCCGCATTCCTTGTAAGCATGCTTGTGCTGCAATTACTTGGATGAGACGAGATATTTATCAATACTGTGATTGGTTTATGACTGTTGAAGCATTCAGAACAACTTATGAACTGATCCTCTTTCCTATTCTAGATTACGAGAAGCACATTGTACTGCCAGAAGACCGTCTGTTAAAGCCTCTCATTACTAAAAAAATGTGGAAGACGGTGTACTAGACAAATAAACAACAGGTCGTTGAACACCGATCCTGTTAAGTGCTCCCAATGCCACATGGAAGGTCACAATCGACAAACATGCAATGAGCCTATCTTAAACATATGTTCTAAATGCTAACATTTTGTATTAGCAGCTAACAATATGTATTGGATGATACCCTTTTAAAATGTCTGTTATAATGTTGTGCATTCAAATTATGGCTTTGTTGTTAATCTTAAAGCAATGCTGTTAAAATTACAGATTAGTTGATAAGGTTATGTGTTTGTTGTTGAGGTTATAATTTAGTTATTATGGTTAAGGCTTTGTTGTAGAGGTTATGGTTTAATTGTTAAGGTCATGACGTAGTTGTTAAAGTTATGGTTTAGTTGTTATGCTTATGGCTAAGTTGTTATGGTTATTGTTTAGTCGTTATGCTCATGACTTAGTTATTATAGTTACAGCTTAGTTGTTATGGTTATGGTTTTGTTATTGAGGTTATGGTCTCGTTGTCATGGTTATGATTTA
Organism: Asparagus officinalis; assembly: GCF_001876935.1. Taxonomy (NCBI): domain Eukaryota; kingdom Viridiplantae; phylum Streptophyta; class Magnoliopsida; order Asparagales; family Asparagaceae; genus Asparagus; species Asparagus officinalis. The sequence goes on along the minus strand of NC_033799.1, from coordinate 18,104,094 downwards.
AGTTGTTCTGCTTACGTTTAAATAGTTATACTTATGGCTAAATTGTTATGGTTGAGGCTTAGTTAACAACTTATCTGTAACCTTAACAACTGCAGGCTGTCTAAAAATCACAATAGATAGCTGATCCCTATCAAACCTCAATCAACAATCTTGACTAAGAAGGTTATAATCAAACGATTTTCATGTCAACAAATGAAAGCTGCAAGTGGAGGACTTTTCACATAGATCGAGAGGAGTTACAATTCAACGACCCTTCCGACAACTGATGAAAACTCTATTCAGTGGCCTTTACCATCAACTGTGAGAGTTACAATCTGACGACTTTCACACCTCAAAACAGCTAAAGCGAAGATTACTGAACAATGGTCTTTGCAACGCTTTACAAAAGAGGTTATAAGTTATTAGTCCCTTCTAAACGCAAAATTCACTTTTGCATTTCAGTCTTTGAAACGCAGGCGATCCCTGCGTTTTTGACCTCCAGCAAACGAAACGCAAGTGGCCTGTGCGTTTCAATCATCAGCAGATACCCAACTCTGCGTCCCAAGTCTAAGGCGCAGAGTTAGGACTCAGAACGTAAGCGGCCCCTGTGTTTTCAATTCTTAGCAAACACCCAACTTTGCGTCTCGAGTCTAAGATGCAGAGTTAAGGCTGTTAGGAATCTTGACCCCAAGATTAGTTTGTTTTGATGATAACAAATATTATATATTGTGTGTATTATGTGCTAACATTTGTTTTGCAGTATCAGAGCTATATCAATAATTATATTCAAAGAGATACTCAAGACATAGATGTGTTCAAGGTAAAATGAAGCAAAGAAGAAGATATACTTTATTGTCAAAATGTAATTTTATATTTTCTTTGCTTAGAAATTTGTACAAGCCTTGATCACTCACACACATGCACACACATAGTGTTAGAACACACTAACATATGCTTAGTGTGTTGGTTAACAATAGAAATCCCCTATGTTAGCCATTAGAGTTTATAGATATTAAGTGAGTCTTAAAATATTTCATTTACACCCCTTAGAAATTAGAATCTGGAAAAACTCAAAAGACCAAAGTTGTAGGACTCTTCAAGAGATTTCCAACAAATCTTAAATCACCTCATTCCGATATCGGATGAGAAAGTTACAGTCAAAATACTAAACAGAAAAATTCCAGAATCTGAGTTTACAGTGTAGTCGACTACTATGCCTTGTAGTCGACTACTGAGCAATTTTCTGACTTCACAGAGTTTGTTTAGACTCAGTGTAGTCGACTACTATGACTTGTAATCGACTACAGATGCAGTTTTTTCAGATTTCAGGTTTTAAATAAGTGACTGTTTATAGCCGTTTTGTGGACGTTAATTGGGTTTTATGTCATTTCAAAGGCTATAAATAGGTTTAAACATCAGAAAACAATAACTAAGTTTTGCATTTGCAAGATCAAACATTTTGTGCATATTCACTCTCTAATTTTCCAGATTTTCATGCTAAGTGTTTAGAAAAAGAGAGTTTCTGATATTGCCTTGGTTTCAATCATTCTTAGAGATTGTATAAGCAATATTCAGAGAGTTAAAAGAATCCTAAGCCACTGCAGCACTTCACTACACATTCAAGGCTTATAGGATCAATTGTGTTCTTGCTTCAAAAAGGATTTCTCTCGGGTTTGAGAGGGTTGATCTCTTGGTTTAGAGATTGAGTGGCAATTGGCATGGTCTTGTCAATTGGTGTTGCAATTTGCATGGTCTTGCAAATTGGTCAGGTTTGCTTTTGATTTTGTAAGTTTTCAAAATCATAGTGGAAATCTCAAGCGGGATTTGCTTGGGGACTGGATGTACACCAGGGAGGTGGAACCAGTATACATGCTTGTGTTTGTGATGTTTATTTTCTGAGATTGCCATTCTTTCTTTGCAATTTATAATATACTTTGCAAACTCACCCTCTAGTGTTTAAGTGTAAAGCTTCCGCAGATTTTTATAAGAGCGCACTCTATTCTTAAGGGTCACGATCCTACACTTGGTATACATAAGCAAAACATGACCCTACAAAGGCCTGTAACACCGATTTAAGCGTTTGACTTGTTCAAACACAAGCTGAACGGCCTCAGAACCGTTTATCCCATGTTTTGAGGGATTCTCGCCCACATTGGAGCGGATTTAGGGGTTGGTTACACCTCTTATCCCCCTATAAATAACCACATTACTCAACCGAGTATGGATGTGGGGATTTTTCGAGATCAGATCATCCACGAGATCAGCTAGAGGGAAGTTCTTAGCAACAAGAAGATCTTGGAGAATCCAGCAGCAGCAAAGGATCAGGATATTTGGCTTATTAACTGATTATTCGGTTCAAACAACTCTTTTTCACAGAGTTTAACACTTGTCCCGAGTTATAAAACTCGTTTAAGAGTTCTTAATCATACTTATCATGCAAGTTAGTTATTCCAGCAAGACAAGACGTGCGGATTGTCAACGGAGAGCAAGTTCGACGTAAGTATTCGAAGAGGCACTCCATCGCCACCGTGAAGAACCCAGAATTAAACAAAGGGGAGAATTCAGATCAATTCTCCTCTCTTTTGTAATCGAAAATTCAAATTGTAATTAAGATTGAGAGAATACAAATCAAATATATTTCTTTTAGTTTTACTATAAAATTTCCACCAAACAACAACTAATGGACTACTCCACATAAACTTACTTACATGCCATAAATAATTAAATATTTACAACAATTATGTATCTGCATTCAACAATAACAGTCTATGACACAAAGCTTCTTTCAATATCATCATCGTCAAGTACACCAAGATCTTATTTCCTCCTCTTTCCTTCAATTCGTAAATAGGTTGCTAGCTTCACTCGTTTGACCCATGTGTTATGCTCTTTGGGTGTGAGGTGCAGAATGCTTCTACCTTCAATAATAGCTTTTATAAACAGGTAGATGTAGATACCTAGACACAAACAAATCTACACCATTAAAATGTTAAGAAGCTCATATCCCTAAGGTTAACAACCAGTCTGTAACCTTCATAATCAATCCCTAAGGATAACAACCAATCTGTATCATTAACAACCAATCCCTAAGCTTCACAACCAAAACTTAACCTTAACAACCAATCCCTAAGCTTCACAACCAAAGCCTAACATTAACAACCAATTTGTAACATTAACAATCAATCTCTAATCTTCAGAACCAAAGCCTAACCTTAACAACCAATCTGTAACCTTAACAACCAATCCCTAAACTTCACAAACAAGACCTAACCTTAACAACCAAACTACAATATTAACAACAAACAAATACGTAGTCATAACCAACCAAAAGAGTTTCAGAAAACTTACAATCCCTTTTGTTCCTCGCATGGAACTATGATTGAATTGAATACCTTGTATATTTTTTTCTCGTCGAAGCCAACTTTAATATAGTTGAAGGCTTTAACAATGTTGAGCACATGTTCCTAATGTCCAGATCGATCTTTTAAGGAGTCATAATGTTTGGCAACATTATTTTTTACATCAAACTCCAAAAGATGCCAATGATCTCCTTGGATAATGGGAACTAAGAGGTTAGTAATTCCTTCATCGATGAAACTTTTGATGAAGATTTCATATGCATCTCGGTAGTCAGGTTCTCCTTTTTCCATATGTATTGTATATTGTAATCAAGAATTAGACTGATCATACACTTTTAACATGGATTAAAATAGATAATAGATATATGCCCTATATATATATATATATATATATATATATTTTGTTTGTGGGAAATTTTGTAATAAAAAGAATATAAGGAAAGAATTGCGTTTGATTTTATTCTCTCTAACTGCTTAGAAAAAGAATGATTACAACTCTCTCAACTCTCGATTACAATTGGATTTCCGATTACAAAAGAGAAGAGAATGATCTGGATTCTCTCCTTTGTTTAATTCTGGGTTCTTCTTGGTAGCGATGAGATGCCTCCCTCGAATGCTTGCGTCGAGTTTGCTTCTCGTTGACGATCCAACGTCTTGATTCACTGGAACATGGTCTTCTCCTCACGATTTGACGTTGTGGAGGACGTGCGTGGCAAGTTTGAAACTCTGAACGAGTTGATTGATCTTAACCGTAATTAGTTAGACAAGCCAAAGATCTCTTCTTTTCTGTTAAGGAGAAGGATCCAAAAGCCAGCCCGAGATCTCTTCTTTGCTGCCCAAAAAGAAGGATCCGAACTAAGCTGATTTCTTAGTTATTTATAGGGGATTAAGGGGTGTAACCGCCCCCTTAATTCGCTCCTAAGTGGGGCTCATGGGATGTAACCGCCCCTTAAATCACTCTTGAGTAGAGTTGTGATCTCCTCAGATCGTGGAAAACGGTTTTGGAACCGTTTAGCTCGTGTTTGAACGAGTCAAACGCAAATCCTGTATTCTGGAGTGAAATCTGCGTTTGAACGCAGCGTCTGGAGGCTCGGACGCAGCGTCTTGTTGGAAGCTGCGTTGGCAGTTTGTTGAAAGCTGCGTTTGCGGCCGAACATGAGCTGCGTTGGCGGCTGAATCTGAGCTGCGTTTGCAGCGATTTGGAAGCTGCGTTTGTGGCCGAACATGAGCTGCGTTGGTGGCCGAATCTGAGCTGCGTTTGCAGCTTTTGGAGCCGCGTTTGCAGCTTTTGGAGCTGCGTTTGTCACCGAACATGAGCTGTGTTGGCGGCCGAATCTGAGCTGCGTTGGCGGCCGAATCTGAGCTACGTTTGCAGCTTTTAGAGCTGCGTTTGCAGCTTTTGAAGCTGCGTTTGCAGCTTTTGGAGCTGCGTTTGAGCTGCGTTCGTGGCTATGAACGCGGCGCATCTTGATGCTGGTACGCGGGGAGGACTTCCACGTCTTGGTTTGAAGAGACCATTGATTTGTAGTCTCTTTCTGTCGAAGCGTTGCAAAGATCATCATTTTGTAATCTTTACTTTAGATCTCTGATATGTGAGAGTCGTCAGATTGTAACTCCCGATGTTGATTATGAAGGCTGTTTGATTAGAGCTTCCATCAGTTGTCGTGAAGGTCGTCAGATTGTAACCTTCAGCGATCTACGTGAAAGTCTTCAAATTGTAGCCTTCTGGAAGTCGTCAGATTGTAACTTCCATCATCGGTGTTTTGATGGGGATCAGCTATCTATTGTGATTTTTAGACAGCCTACAGAACCCCCTCCAAAGTTTTCGAAAGTTCGCGGTTGACTGGGACGAATTTTCGGAATACTTTGGATCTCAACTCTGATCTTGGAGCTGTTGATTCCTTGTGGTAAAGGATTTGTTCTCTGCACTTGCTTCGAAGGCATCATGGTTGAAGGGATTTGCCACGTAGGACCTGTGTGAAGGTATGCGCCATAATCCTGCTTCTGGAATGTGGGGGTGGACCCTACATTTTGAACTTGAGATGTGGGTCTCACCCTTGCATGTTGAATTTGGAACACGGGTGTGACCTCGGCGTTCGGTTTTTGCATCGCGGGTCTGACCTCAACGTTTTGACTTAAGACATGGAAGTGGCTTCCGTGCATTTTTGACTAAGTCTTTGAGACTTGTCTTTGGCTCATCTGTTTTAAGTCTCGGCTCACATCCATTAAGCTGATGTGCCTGCAAACATGCATAGGAGTTTTGGCAAACCCTCAGCCATCAACGAATTTGATAAGCCTTTAACGACTACCGTTTGAGTCGGGCTAGCATGTGGATTTTTTTAAGTTCGTTCCACATGTAACGTTGTGCTAAGAGAATGAACTCTCCTAGACTTGATGCTATGATTTTGAATACATAGACTTTGTCATTTTTACGAAAAAAGACTAACCGGCAACGCGTATTAGGCGTAGGCTTATCCCTACTTAGGATTTGGGATAAAGTTCCCCATGCGTGAAAGACATGGATTTTTGGTGCTACGATGTTGAATACGTAGACTTTGCCACTGTTTCTTCCTGTGTTACTTGAAACACTGAAAGAAAGTTAGAAACACCAGAGGTGTAATATTAACTTGGCATGAATTTTCACTTAGAGTGAAATTCAGAAATTTTCTTTATTATCACTAGGATAATTCTAGAAAATCTTTAATTCACTGGGGATTTTATAATGATAACTTGCTATTCTTGTTGAAAAAGGATTAACAAGTTCATTGGGGGGTTTGACTGTTAGAGGTGTGATGTTAACCTAACAGTATTTTTATGGACCTATCGCTCCGTTGACGAGAGTCGATAAGTGGAAAGTTTTGCGATCGGAGCTACTTTGAGGACCTATCGCTCTGTTGACGAGAGTCGATAAGTGGAAAGTGTTGTGATCGGAGCAACTTTGAGGACCTATCGCTCTGTTGACGAGAGTCGATAAGTGAAAAGTGTTGCAATCGGAGCAACTTTGAGGACCTATCGCTCTGTTGACGAGAGTCGATAAGTGGAAAGTGTTGCGATCGGAGAAACTTTGAGGACCTATCGCTTTGTTGACGAGAGTCGATAAGTGAAAAGTGTTGCGATCGGAGCAACTTTGAGGACCTATCGCTCTGTTAACGAGAGTCGATAAGTGGAAAGTGTTGCGATCGGAGCAACTTTGAGGACCTATCGCTCTGTTGACGAGAGTCGATAAGTTGATTTTGTCAGAGGTGTGATATTAACGTGACAAGAAGAATATTGCGATCGTGGCAATTTTGAAGACCTATCGCTCTATTGGGGAGAGTCGATAAGTGGATTTTGTCAGAGGTGTGATATTAACGTGACAGGAAGAATATTACGATCGGGGCAATTTTGAGGACCTATTGCTCTATTGGGGAGAGTCGATAAGTGGATTTTGTCAGAGGTATGATGTTAACGTGACAGGAAGGTGTTGCGATTGGAGCAACTTTGTGGACTTATCATCCGATTGAAGAGGATTGATAAGTAGGTTGTCAGAGGTATGATGTTAACGTGATAAGAATGTGTTACGATTGGAGCAACTTTGTGGACTTATCATCCTATTGAAGATGATTGATAAGTGGGTTGTCAGAGGTATGATGTTAACGTGACAAAGTTTGTAGACCTATCGCTCTATTGAAGAGAGTCGATAAGTTGATTTGGTCGTCAGAGGTGTGATATTAACTTGACGGGGTGAATATTACGTACTTGTGACTTGCACAAAATTTTGAGAATTAGCGTCTCGCTGGGGAAACTTGCTATGTGAGTTTATCATCAGGAACGATGAGTTCTGAATTTCGAGGACCTATCATCCTATTGTCAAGGATTGATAAGTTGATTGTCAGAGGTGTATTGTTAACGTGACAAATTGGGAGTGATGCAAGCTGCATTCATACTCTGTGGGGGTGATGATCGTCAGAAGTGTAATGTTAACTCGACGATGTGAAAGATTCATTACTCTTAATCCAGTGGATTCCAAGTAACCAACCCCCAGTCTTGAACAAGTGCAGGGGGGAAAAGGGTAGACATGGCACATCGCCTAATGGGCCACTATCTAATGAGGTTGACTATCAGAGGTAATTATTAACGTGATAGTTGTTGGACCTGCTGTTTGCGGAAAAAGTTGCTGTATTCATTGCTGCATTCATTACAACTTCGATCGTTACAATGAAACAAAAAGATAGCCTTTTTATAAGACTCGTACACAATAAAAACAAAAGAAATACAACTCTTTTCAAACAAACGCAAGATCCGTTTATCATCTCTTGCTTGCGTGGGTCTTTGGCCTGTGACGGGGACGTTGATATCCGTGGACCACCGGGCAATCAGATCTGCTCCGAGAAAATCGGGCAGAGCTTCGTCTATCCGCGGAGGGATATAGAAGTAGAACTTCGTCGATCTGCGTGAGATCTAGAAGCTATAAAGCGTCTATCTCGGCTAAGCGAGATATTAGCTCTTCTTAGTATTAACGCCAAGGGCTAATACTAAGGCCAAGAGGGAACGAGTGATGAAGGCGCTGATGTAGACCTCTCCTCTCTTTGTTGAAGCTCACGACCACTCTTCACTGCAGCAGGGCTTCGCCAAGGCTCTCCAAAAATCCTCCTCCTCAAAACAAGGCCTAAGGTGGTATTTATAGGTTAGGGGGAGCCCCTAGGGTGCCTAGACACCCTAGGGTGTCTCTAGAATTCCGAGACACCCCTAGGGTGTCTCGGAAATTCCGAGACACCTTGGGGTGTCTCGGGATTTCCGAGACACCTTGGGGTGTCTCGGGATTTCCGAGACACCCCTGGGGTGTCTCGGAATTTCTGAGACACCCCTGGGGGTGTTTTGGAACTTCTGAGACGTCCGTTGAGGTGTTTGATTGTTTTCCCCGTAAATTCTTCGTCCGGACTCGGATTTGAGTGATTCCGGGTGCGTTGGATGCTTGACGAAGAATTCGATCCGCTCTGGTGGTTGGATTATCTGTAGAGTGGTCGAGGCATGAGGGGCGTTGTCCTTTTTGTGAACAGTGCCGGGTTCCCGATTGGTCCGGGTCTTGGTTGTTCCGAAATCCTATAAGCTCACGTAGCTCGCCGACTCACTTTAGTCGTTCGTCGACGTCAATTGGGCTCCTGTGGCTCGGATAGTGACGTTCATCATCGCTCTTTAACACTGAACCGTTCGTGAAGACCTATAGGCAATTTTCAATGCCTACAGATACCCCCTCCAAAGTGTTCCGGACTCGTCTCGTTTATAGAAGATGCTAGAATACTTTGGATGTGATTGGTCTAGCCTTCAGTCAGCATCAGGACCTGTAGTTAGCTTCAACTCTTGGCTCCTTCGATTTTCGGTCTATTCGATGCTTTGACGAATAGCCGAAGTTCTTCCGGCGCTGCGTTTATCGCTTGACCGTCGTCGGAGTCTCGAGTTTGCAGCTGATGAATTGAGTTTGGCTCGTGTCATTGAATTGACTTTGAACTACCTCCGCCACATTGTGCTGGCTTAGGGTTTCGGATCCCCGTGTGTTGACTTTTTTGTCGTAACGCGTTGACCGGTGTTGACCTAGGGCTACGCGTTGACCGGCGTTGACCATCGGGTTTTGAATCGTCGAACGTTGATTAGTGTGGATTTTGAATCCTCGAACGTTGACTTGTGTTGCAACGCGTTGACTGGCGTTGACCTAGGGTTACGCGTTGGCCGGCGTTGACCCTTAGGGTTTCGAATCGTCGAACGTTGACTTTGATTGCAACGCGTAGACTGGCGTTGACCTAGGGTTACGCGTTGACCTGCATTGACCCTTAGGGTTTCGAACCGCCATTAACACAGTTTATACTCGTACGTTTGCTGGAGTATACACAGTTTAAGCTCTTAAGGTATTGGAGCATTGCGGTCCCAAGTGTTGGGGCTGCAGGACCAACTGTTAAAGCTGATTCATCTGCACGTGTGGATTTTATCCTGAATTTGTTGGG
>NC_033799.1:18085545-18093923 GCF_001876935.1 Asparagus officinalis | reverse complement strand
TTTGGTTTGGTCCTAACTGTAGGAAGGTTTGACCAAGCAGGAGTTTGAGATGACCCTAACTGTAGGAAGGTTTGATCACTCGATTTGAAAGTGGACCTCTCGTTCATTGGAGGAATCGAGAGGGGATTTTGGTTTTGGTCCTAACTTTTACAGGTTTGACCAGAAAGCAAAGAAAGTGGAATACGGGTAGCAAAGAAAGTGCCAACTCGTATTATCACTCAAAGGGAGACTTTAATGCTAGGCGTTTAGGACCTAGCACGTTAAGTCTGAGAAATGCCAATGACGGGCAAATGGAAATGTTGGTGGATCCACTGTCGTTTGATTTGATCAGTGGATGGTTTGGTGAGGAAAGATTAACCTATCAGAGGGTTGGATCTCATCTCACGAAAATAACTCATAAGAGTTAGAGAATTTTGATGAGAATAAGAAAAGATATTCTGACCTTCAGAGTTCGAATGTGAATTTCTTATTCATCAATTCCACAATGACCGGGTTATCCCTAGGAATACCCATGTGGTATTCTTCCGGGAACTTCCTGATACATTGGTTATCCACCCCCAGCCTCTTTCTTGGAACTGGGTTTGACTTTGTTATCCGACCGGGTTATCCTTAAGAATATTAGCGTAATATCCTCCAGGAACTTCCCGTCAAACTTCCCGATGCATTGGATTATCCACCCCCAGCTTCTAACTGGTTCGGATATTATTCTCAGTTACTTGACCGGGTTATCCTTAAGAATATTAGCGTAATATTCTCCAGGAACTTCCCGTCAAAAGTGGGAAACAGTTTAGACTCATATACCTATTGGAGTATGTAGAGAGCAGTTTAACCTCATGCACCTGTTGGAGGATTGAGAAACAGTTTATACTCATGTACTCTTTGGAGTCTTGAGAAGCAGTTTATACTCGTATACTCTGTCGGAGTGTTGAGAAGCAGTTTATACTCGTATACTCTGTCGGAGTGTTAAGAAGCAGTTTATACTCTTATACTTTTCGGAGTCTTGCCGTTCTCAATTGGCTTACCCTAGCGTTATAACGCCGGCTTCAACCAAGGTTTGGATGCTATTCTTTAAAGTAGAGCAAGCCTTGGTGGGATGAAGAATCCTCCTGTGGTACGCGCAGTACGTTGGATCTGCAGGATCGTCAGCTTCCTCCTGATTCATGATGGGTGGGAGCTTGATTTTGTTGTTTTCGAGAAGGGACTCGAAGATGGTGGGAATGTCTTCGTCTTTGAACGAGTACTCTTCCTAGGCCTCTTGATCCGAAGTATCTTGTTGTCTTCGGAGCTGTTGTTGTGGCGTTTGATTATCGTCGACAACTGTTGTAGGCGCGTCCCCTTCATCATGAGGTACGAGACTCGAATTCAGAGGGCTAACCATCGGTTGGCTCCTCTCGGCCTTCCTCCTTCTGAGGAAGCGTTCGGCCTGTTCTCCACGTACCTTCAACTCTTTCCAGGTATTGAGCGGCTCCACTCCCATAACATCCAAGATGTTAATGGACAAGTTGTTCTGACAAGTCTGCAAGATGAATTCCTCCGTGACAGGATCCTTGCAGTTCATTGCCTGGTTGCGGAAGCGTTTGATGAAGGTGTCCACCGACTCTCCGTCTCTTTGTTTCATATCGAAGAGTGTCCTAACCGACACTTCGGTGTCATCATCAAAGAAATGGGCGAGGAACTTGCTTTCCAAGTCCTCCCAGCTGTTGATGCTTCCGGGCTTGAGACGGCGGTACCAATCGAAGGCGGGCCCGCGAAGGGTGCCAACGAATGACCGAACCATCAAGGGTCCGTTGCCAGAGATCACCCCCAAGTGGGACTTGAAGTAGATTAGATGCTGAGTGGGCGAGCCCTTCCCACTGAACGGCGTGAAGTTGATCAGGTTGAACTTCGCCGGATGCGGGATCGAATCCCACTCTTTCGGGTAAGGACACGGAATGCCGGTCTTCTTCACCTCCCGAGCAGACATCAGGGCGTCGATTTTTCTTTCGAGATCCTTCATCTTTTCGGCCTGATCTATATCCTGTCTTGGACAATTGTCGAGAGGAATGATACGGTCCACCCCCAGCGCTGTTATTTTTAGTGGGGCCACCCCCAGTATTCTTGGGCGGTGCGTCGGCCATGACGACTTCGTCCACTTCCGGATCGCTGTCAATTGCGGCGTTCTGGGTGCGATGGCTGGATTCCACTAGCTGATTTGACAAAGCTCGGATTTGCTGGTCGTGCATTTGTCTCATCTCTTGCATAGCCATTTCCATTTCGAACTTGAATATTTCCTTCTGCTTAGCCAGGGCCTCTTCAATGATTTTGGCTATCTGCTCGGTGTTGACCATGAACACCTCTCGAGCTTGCCCTATGCTAGCCGTTGTATCGTCGGAGGCAAGCGCGGAATGAGAATCTGAGAACTCATCATCGGAATGGACTCCTTCATGGACCCCATGGTCATTGTTATATCCGACGGCTTCTAGCTGAAGCTGAGCTATTCCCGAATTGACCCTGCTTCCTAGAGAGAAATTAGGGTCGGAATCACTTGAAATGATTGGGGATTTTCCCTTGTTGACCATGTTGATAGTAACTTCTAGGAGTTCATCATCTCGATCAACCGATCCTCTTTGGTGGGAATGCCTTGATTTGGGCTTCGTCGTTCCATCGGAGATTCTCTCGAATATCGAGACCCTCTGCGGAGCGGTCTTGGGGCAGCTACATGTTGATAACACTGCCCTGATAAATTTGGTACACGGACAGTGAGAATCCGCTTCCCGGGTGTTTCTCTTTCGAGATTCATTCGCACCCCCAGCCTGATAGTACAACTCACTGACTTTGCAGTCGGAGTAACCTCTATCGGCTGCTCACATGGGTTCTCAGGTATAACGCGTTCGTCTGTCCGACGCGTTTTCTTCTGAGTAAACATTGCCTTGTTGGCCCCTGCAAGAGTCGCACATTTGGAATCACACCTTTGTGAGGGTGAAACCTTAACGGGCTCTTGGTCTTTTGCACGCATCGCCAAGCGGGCCGTTGCAGGAATCCGTTTGTTAGGAGGTCGCGTACGACCCCCAGTCTGGGTGTTGGCTTGCAGCTCGTTCAATGATCTCCAGCTCTCCTTATCAAGTGCTTTTCCTCGATTCTCGGGTAGAGTGCCGATACGATCCTCCAGAGGAATCCTAAGCTTGGTGAACTCTCCGCTGCGGTGGGGATTCATCGGAGGTTCGGGATCTGAAGTTGACGAAGGCCGGAGAGCAACGTCGCCTGCTTTTGCCTTAGGCGTTGATTTGGCCTTTGGCACCCAAACTCGTTCGGATCTCGGCGATCTCTTAACTGCCTCTTCCTTTTGCATTTCTCGTGCTTTTTGCACCAAGGCTCGGGCATGCGCACGCAAGGCGCGGCGCTTCTGGATTCGCTCCTCGAGAGTAGAACGGGTTCTTTTGACATGAACCCATTTGTTCGTTTCTGCTTTGGAGGAGGGGCTGGTTGTTTGCCGTTGTTGCTCTTGGTGATGTCTGAACTTGAGATCTTCATTGTAGCGGATCCCGTTCATCGGCTCCAAAGCCTTGGCCAACTGACGAGCAAGGCTTTGACGTCGTCTTTGTCGTGCCCTCTTTGACAATATTAGAGCACCTTCAGTAGCCATCTCCTCGGCGGAGGAGAAGTCCGAATCTGCGATCTCGACCACGTTGGACGACGCGGGGACGTCACGTGGTGCAAGTGCAGCGGCGGCAACGGGGTCTTGGATTTTCGAGCTGAAGGACCTGCAAACATTTATGAGAGAGGTTACCTTTCTGTACCCGTTTGGAGAGGCGGATCTGGAGGAGGAGGAAGAGAGGCCTTCTTCGAACTTTTGCCGATCGAACTCGCATTCGATCTCTTCATTCACCCGGATCTTGAATGCCGGTTGCGTCACGACGGCGTCGGTAGCGATGCCGTTGTCTCCCACTGTGGTCGCCAGCTTGTTTGCGGAAAAAGTTGCTGTATTCATTGCTGCATTCATTACAACTTCGATCGTTACAATGAAACAAAAAGATAGCCTTTTTATAAGACTCGTACACAATGAAAACAAAAGAAATACAACTCTTTTCAAACAAACGCAAGATCCGTTTATCATCTCTTGCTTGCGTGGGTCTTTGGCCTATGACGGGGACGTTGATATCCGTGGACCACCGGACAATCAGATCTGCTCCGAGAAAATCGGGCAGAGCTTCGTCTATCCGCGAAGGGATATAGAAGCAGAACTTCGTCGATCCGCGTGAGATCTAGAAGCTATAAAGCGTCTATCTCGGCTAAGCGAGATATTAGCTCTTCTTAGTATTAACGCCAAGGGCTAATACTAAGGCCAAGAGGGAACAGGTGATGAAGGCGCTGATGTAGACCTCTCCTCTCTTTGTTGAAGCTCACGACCACTCTTCACTGCAGCAGGGCTTCGCCAAGGCTCTTCAAAAATCCTCCTCCTCAAAACAAGGCCTAAGGGGGTATTTATAGGTTAGGGGGAGCCCCTAGGGTGCCTAGACACCCTAGGGTGTCTCTAGAATTCCGAGACACCCTTGGGGTGTCTCGAAAATTCCGAGACACCCTTGGGGTGTCTCGGATTTTCCGAGACACCCCTAGGGTGTCTCGGGATTTCCGAGACACCTTGGGGTGTCTCGGGATTTCCGAGACACCCCTGGGGTGTCTCGAAATTTTTGAGACACCCCTGGGGTGTCTCGGAATTTCTGAGACACCCCTGGGGGTGTTTTGGAACTTCTGAGACGTCCGTTGAGGTGTTTGATTGTTTTCCCCGTAAATTCTTCGTCCGGACTCGGATTTGAGTGATTCCGGGTGCGTTGGATGCTTGACAAAGAATTCGATCCGCTCTGGTGGTTGAATTATCTGTAGAGTGGTCGAGGCACGAGGGGCATTGTCCTTTTTGTGAACAGTGCCGGGTTCCCGATTGGTCCGGGTCTTGGTTGTTCCGAAATCCTATAAGCTCACGTAGCTCGCCGACTCACTTCAGTCGTTCGTCGACGTCAATTGGGCTCCTGTGGCTCAGATAGTGACGTTCATCGTCGCTCTTTAACACTGAACCGTTCGTGGAGACCTATAGGCAATTTTCAATGCCTACACCTGCCATCCTACTGAAGAGGATTAGCTTCAATAGTCGTGGTATCTTCTTCTGACTGAGAAGATTGGGCTTGGTCCGATTGCTCAGGTGAAGGTTGGGCTTGGTCCGATTGCTCAGGTTGATCCTGCCTACTTTGTTCTTCAGCTTTGATCCTGGCAATAATCTTTTGAGCCTGTTCGCCTTGAGAGATTAGTTGTCTCCAAGAACGACATTCTGCAACTCCGATTCGGGCTAGGAGGACAACTCCCTTGAGGGTGCCAATGCATAATCGAGCCAGTATGGCGTCGTTTGATATCACATTTCCAGTCTGTGACTTGAAATGATAGATATGTTGGTTCGGTGATCCCGTGCCGTTAAAAGTTTGTAGCGTCGGGACCTTAAATTTTGGAGGATAAGGGGCTGCATCCCATTCGGTAGGATAGGGTCTGACAACTCCCTCTTCTTGGGGCTCGCTTCTGTTAGAAATGACATTGAGGCGGGCTTCCAATTCTTCCATTTTAGCAGATTGGAGATTCTGCTTGTTCTCAGTCTCGCTTCCTTCATCAGAGGAAGATTCCAGGTTGTGGGCTTCTTGATCAGAAGTAGCACCATCAACCACTTTTCCTGTGTGAGGTCGGGACGAAGACGTCTTTCCTCTCCGGGAGAGTTCTTGCCTAGGTGGCGAATCTGTCTTCTGAGATTTGGCCTTGTCTGCGACTATTTGAGTCAACAGGGCCATGAGTTCATTGAGGGTCTTTTGCTGTAATTTGAGCATGGCATCTTGCTCAGGAACCCTCTTTGAAAGATCTTCAGAATGTTCTGCCATATGGGTGAAGCTCTCATGCCCAATGAAAGAGCTTGATGATTGAGACTCCGCAATGGCTGAGTGTTCATCATCGGAATTAGTTCCTCTAGCTAACCTCCGATAGTTGACAGGGGGAATGGCTCCTGTTTGCGTCCGAGTGCGTTGATAGATTCCTTCAAACTCGTTAGCGATTTGTCTGACGGTCGGTGAACGACTTTTCTCAGAGTCATCGGAACGAGGACTTGAGGCTTTCCCTCTACCAACCACATTGATAGTGATTCCAAGATATTCGGTCTCTGGAGACTTCTTCTTGTGAGAACGTCGTTGTTGGTTGGGCAAAGCAACGTTCGTAAATTGGTTGAACACCAACAGTTGGGCCGCATATGAACAGTATTGACATCTCGAAAGGACCATAGGAATCAGTCGTTCACATCGGAATGAAGGAATGACTTGTTGCATCGGTCTTTCTCTCGATATGAACTCTCTCAAATCTGTTGTAAAGATTCGAAGAGAATTACTCACTGATTGTGAGGTTTGAATTGGAACCCTCAGTCTATGATTGGATAGGACTGGCTCTTGGTGAACATGAATCTGGTTTAGATGCATTGGATCCATGAACTTCTTATATCCGCCCCTCGATCTAATCGCGCTACGCAGATTATTCGGGGGTCTCGCGAACGCATGCCTGATCTAATCGCGCTACACCAGGTTCTATATTGGGTTTTGTCACCCGAACGCATGCCTGAGCTCCAGGTGTTACTGGTGAAACGCAGTTCTGAGGGCTGCGTTCAGTCTTATTCACACAGAGCCTATGTTTGGGCTCATGGATGCGAGGCTTGCGTTCTGAAGTAGAAACGCAGAGCACATGGTTGCGTTTAGGCTCACAAACACGAAGCTCGTGTTGACTTGAGGATCATCATTCTCGAAGTTGTGCTCGTCGTCCAGATCTTCTTCTTCGTCGAGCGGCGTTCTTCTTAGCCTGCTTCAAGGCCTTTGTCACCTCCATGGGTATCTTTCGACCCGATACCCATCGTCTTGGCGCGGGTTTGGCTGAAGCTGAGCCCACCCCATCGGGGGAGGGGCTGTCCGAGCAGTCTTCCTTAGACGGTTCGGCTGCAATTGGAGCAGTTGGAGCTTTAGTCTCTTTGGAGACTTTGTGGATCTTGCGCATAGCCTTGGGGCTAAGGGATCCAGAGGAGAGGGCCTCCTCAAACTTGGCTTGATCAAACTCTACCACGAGAGTTTCGACGGTTGTTCCAGTGAGATGAACATCGGATTGCACCACCACTTCTTCGTCACAGAAGCTCATCCCCAGCGGAGTCGCCATCTTTTGTCAGCGTGCGGGAGACATTTCAGAATCGATTATATGCTGGGTAAAGCCGGAGAAAGGTTCAATACTTACACCAGCGCTTATGTTTGGTGGAAAAATTTGCAGTAAAAAGACAATAAAGGAAAATTTGATTTGTATTCCTTTAATCTCAGTTACAATTGGATTTCCTGATTACAAAAGAGAGGAGAATGATCTGGATTCTCTCCTTTGTTTAATTCTGGGTTCTTCTTGGTAGTGATGAGATGCCTCCCTCGAATGCTTGCGTCGAGTTTGCTTATCGTTGACGATCCGACGTCTTGATTCACTGGAACATGGTCTTCTCCTCACGATTTGACGTTGTGGAGAACGTGCGTGGTAAGTTTGAAACTCTGAACGAGTTGATTGATCTTAACCGTAATTAGTTAGACAAGCCAAAGATCTCTTCTTTTCTGTTAAGGAGAAGGATCCAAAAGCCAGCCCGAGATCTCTTCTTTGCTGCCCAAAAAGAAGGATCCGAACTAAGCTGATTTCTTAGTTATTTATAGGGGATTAAGGGGTGTAACCACCTCCTTAATTCGCTCTTAAGTGGGGCTAATGGGATGTAACCACCCCTTAAATCACTCCTGAGTGGAGTTGTGATCCCCTCAGATCATGGGAAACGGTTTTGAAACCGTTCAGCTCGAGTCAAACGCAGGCCCGCGTTCTGGTATGAATTTTGTCTCCAAACGCAATGCCTAAAAGCTTGAACGCAGCATCTGGAAGCTCGGACGCAGCGTTTGGAAGCTCATTTGCAGCGATTTAAGAGCTGCGTTTGGCAGCGGATCTGAGCTGCGTTTACAGCAATTTGGAAGCTGCGTTTGTACGATTTAAGAGCTGCGTTTGGCAGCGGATCTGAGCTGCGTTTACAGCAATTTGGAAGCTGCGTTTGTACGATTTAAGAGCTGCGTTTGGCAGCGGATCTGAGCTGCGTTTACAGCAATTTGGAAGCTGCGTTTGTACGATTTAAGAGCTGCGTTTGGCAGCGGATCTGAGCTGCGTTTGGAGCTGGATGTGACCTGCGTTTACAGCGTTTGAAGGCTGCGTTTACAGCGATTTGGAAGCTGCGTTGGCGGCCGAATCTGAGCTGCATTTGTAACTTTTGGAGCTGCGTTTGTAACTTTTGGAGCTGCATTTGAGCTGCGTTCGTGGCTATGAACGCG
>NC_033799.1:18041786-18082823 GCF_001876935.1 Asparagus officinalis | reverse complement strand
GAGGAGAACTACTCACAGATCGTGAGGTTTGAATTGGAACCCCCAGTCTATGATTGGATAGGACTGGCTCTTGGTGAACATGAATCTGGTTTAGATGCATTGGATCCATGAACTTCTTATATCCGCCCCTCGATCTAATCGCGCTACGCAGATTATTCGGGGGTCTCGCGAACGCATGCCTGATCTAATCGCGCTACACCAGGTTCTATATTGGGTTTTGTCACCCGAACGCATGCCTGAGCTCCAGGTGTTACTGGTGAAACGCAGTTCTGAGGGCTGCGTTCAGTCTTATTCACACAGAGCCTATGTTCCCTGAGGGTTGCGTTCAGTCTTCTTCACACAGAGCCTATGTTTGGGCTCATAGACGCGATACTTGCATTCTGAAATAGAAACGCAGGGCATAGGGTCGCGTTTAGGCTCACAAACACGAAGCTCGTGTTGACTTGAGGATCATCATTCTCGAAGTTGTGCTCGTCGTCCAGATCTTCTTCTTCGTCGAGCGGCGTTCTTCTTAGCCTGCTTCAAGGCCTTTGTCACCTCCATGGGTATCTTTCGACCCGATACCCATCGTCTTGGCGCGGGTTTGGCTGAAGCTGAGCCCACCCCATCGGGGGAGGGGCTGTCCGAGCAGTCTTCCTTAGATCTTGCGCATAGCCTTGGGGCTAAGGGATCCGGAGGAGAGGGCCTCCTCAAACTTGGCTTGATCAAACTCTACCACGAGAGTTTCGACGGTTGTTCCAGTGAGATGAACATCGGATTGCACCACCACTTCTTCGTCAGAGAAGCTAGTCCCCAGCAGAGTTGCCATCTTTTGTTTGTGGGAAAATTTGCAATAAGAAAATGAAGGAAAGAACTGTATTTGATTTTATTCTCTCTAACTGCTTAGAAAAAGAATGATTACAACTCTCGATTGCAATTGGATTTCCGATTACAAAAGAGAAGAGAATGATCTGGATTCTCTCCTTTGTTTAATTCTGGGTTCTTCTTGGTAGTGATGAGATGCCTCCCTCGAATGCTTGCGTCGAGTTTGCTTCTCGTTGACGATCCGACGTCTTGATTCACTGGAACATGGTCTTCTCCTCACGATTTGACGTTGTGGAGAACGTGCGTGGTAAGTTTGAAACTCTGAACGAGTTGATTGATCTTAACCGTAATTAGTTAGACAAGCCAAAGATCTCTTCTTTTCTATTAAGGAGAAGGATCCAAAAGCCAGCCCGAGATCTCTTCTTTGCTGCCCAAAAAGAAGGATCCGAACTAAGCTGATTTCTTAGTTATTTATAGGGGATTAAGGGGTGTAACCGCCCCCTTAATTCGCTCCTAAGTGGGGCTCATGGGATGTAACCGCCCCTTAAATCACTCTTGAGTAGAGTTGTGATCTCCTCAGATCATGGGAAAAACGGTGCAGCGATTTGGAAGCTGCGTTTGTGGCCGAACATGAGCTGCGTTGGTGGCCGAATCTGAGCTGCGTTTGCAGCTTTTGGAGCTACGTTTGCGACCGAACATGAGCTGCGTTGGCGGCCGAATCTGAGCTGCGTTGGCGGCCGAATCTGAGCTGCGTTTGTAGCTTTTGGAGCTGCGTTTGCAGCTTTTGGAGCTGCGTTTGAGCTGCGTTCGTGGCTATGAATGCGGCGCATCTTGATGCTGGTACGCGGGGAGGACTTCTTCCGCAGTTTGATTTGAAGAGACCGTCGATTTGTAGTCTCTTTATGTCGAAGCGTTGCAAAGATCGTCATTTTGTAATCTTTGTTTTAGCTCTCTGATATGTGAGAGTCGTCAGATTGTAACTCCCGATGTTGATTATGAAGGCTGTTTGATTAGAGCTTCCATCAGTTGTCGTGAAGTTCGTCAGATTGTAACCTTTAAAGATCTACGTGAAAGTCTTCAAATTGTAACCTTCTGGAAGTCGTCAGAGTGTAACTTCCATCATCGGTGTTTTGATGGGGATCAGCTATCTATTGTGATTTTTAGACAGCCTACAATGATTCATTCTGAGGCATGTTCTGCCATTCACGTATTGTATCAATTAGCGTCTCAGTACCTATAATATGCCAAACAAGAAATAAATAATAGTAACATAAAAGATGATAAACAATAATTATTAAGAATAAATTTTATCTTACTAAATCATCAAGCCGACCACCACGTAAAATGTAAAGAAGCTCAAATCTGTCAATAGATGACCATTGAGATTTATACACTTTAATCATACTGCAAAAAGAATGAAACAGTTAATATACTTAGTGACAAATATGCAACCTTAATAACAAATACGTAACCTTAACAACCAATCCCTAAGCTTCACAACCAAAGCCAAACCATAACAACAAACACACAACCTTAACAACCAAAGTGAAACCTTAACAATAATCAGAAACATTAACAACCAAACCGTAACCTTAACAACCAAGCTGTAACCCTAATAACTAGTTGATAACCTTAAAAGCAAAGCGATAAAATTATAATATGGGCTAAATACTTACTCGTTGCACCTATTGTAGGCGTCAAAAAATGCTGAGAGATATCCAAACACAGCTCAAAAGGAAGTCATCCAAAATGTCAAGCAAGAGAGAGAGTCTTCCTTCTTCACAAACATCCTCAAGAAGCTTCTGGCGAGTCCTAGAGATCTAAGCTCTGACTTGATCTTTAGAAGAGTGAATATCTTACATCGATAAGATATTCGCTTCAAATTCTCACTTCGATAAACGAAGTCAGAATCATTAAACCCCTCACGATTCAATCAGAATCTGTGATTTGGTGGTCCACGAGCCAAAGCGTTCCCGGCATAGGCAAAGATCCCACGCAAGCAGCGATCCAAACAACGATCCTGCGTTTGTTTATCAAGAGTTGTAATTTTTCATTTTGTTGTGTAAAAGGAGTCTTATAAAAAGGCTATCTCTTTTTTGAATTTATTGTAATCGACCGAAGATATAATGAATTCCATGACAAAGTCAACTTTTGACGCAAACAAGCTGGCGACCACAGTGGGAGCCAACGGTCTCGATGCCGAGACCGTCGTGTCGTAGCCAACGATCAAGATACTGGTTGAGTCCATGGTTGAATACGAATTCGACCAAACCAAGTTTGAGGAATATCTCTCATCGTCCTCTTCAAGATCTTTATTGTCTCGCAAGTATAAGAGGATCTCACCATTGAAGAAGACTTATATACCAAAGAAGGCACAGAATGAAGACTCTCGCCTGATTGTTGCTGAGGATTTTACTTGCAACACCTCTGCTCATAATGACTCTTATCTAGTTAAAGAGTCATCAAATCAAAGCCCACCGGCACTGACGAAGAGGGCTCGTCAGAGACAACGTCAGCGCCGCGCTCGTCAAATAGCTAAGGCCTTGGAATAAACCGACGGGGTTCGTTATCACACGGACCTAGAGTCGAGGAGACATCGAGTGGTTCAGTTGTCTCAACAACCAATCACTCATATCTCTACTAAAATAATGACAGATGAATGAACTTTTGTCAAGAGGGCTCGCTCGACCCTCAAAGAACGTATACAAAAACGTCGTGCAAACGCTGCTCATGCCCGTGCTCTCTTACAACAAAGACGAGAAAGAAACAAGGAAACGGTGGCCAAAGAACCGCCAAAGGGCTCGTTCGACCCTCAAAGAACGAATACAAAAGCGTCGTGCAAACACTGCTCATGCCCGTTCTCTCTTACAACAAAGACGAGAAAGAAACAAGGAAACGGTGGCCAAAGAACCGCCAAAACTCTGCAAAATTTGGATTCCAAAGTCTGGAGTTAAACAAAATCAGCATTCGGAGCCCGTTAAGACTCCATACCCGCAAGGGGGTGGTTTTAAACGTGCGACTCCCGACATAACCTTGGATCGCTCAAAGACAAAAATAAATTTTCCTGAGAATGCCAACAAGGTTTTACACCCCTAGAAGAAGACGCATTCACCAAATGATATCGTTATACCTGGGAGGTCATGCCAACAGACAATACGATTTTTTGGCAATCATACCGATGAATCGTATTATCAAGTTGAGGTTGTGAATAATTTTTGAAAGAGAGTTATTCGAGAAATAAACTCTCATTGTTCTTGTGCGCGACTCGTTAAAGCAGCATTATCAGAATGTGACTGTTTCAAACGAGAAGCCATCCCACGAAGAGTCTCTGTATTGTCGAAGCCTAAGCCGAGACCGAGACATTTCCGCAAAAGAAAATCAGCTGCCCAAGATGATGAATTCCCTGAAGTCACCGTCAACGTGGCTGATAAAAGAAAGTCTAAGCGGCATTCAAGTGACTCAAATCCCGACTTTTCACCGAGAGGAAAAGTCAATCCAAGAATTGCTCAAAGGATGTCTCGACTCCAATTAGGAGCCATCAGGCGCAGAGATTACAAAAGAATGCAAGAAGGAATGTCCTCGGAGGATGAATTCTCGGACACTTGTTCTGAATCGCTTCTGATGATACAATGTCTAGCACGGGACAAACCAGAGAAGTACTCACAATCACCTCTGATCAATTTGCACAAATACTTCAAGAAGCTCTAGCGAAGCAACGTGAAGAAATCAGAGCTGAAATGAAGACATAGATGAAGTTAGCTATTCAACAAATGAGAGAGTTGCTAACTCAACAACCTCAACCTCCTGAGTCCAGTCAGCGAGCTGAATCCAGCTGCCACACTCAGAATGGTATAGATGATAGTGATCCAGAAGTGGATGAAGTCATTATGGCTGATACACCTCCCAATGACAATAACACTGAGGGTGGTTCAACAGATCCTCCCAATAATAACATTGGGGGTGGTTCAATTGCATCGCTTAGTAACACTGGGGGTGGCCCAATTATTTCTGCTCGACATCACTCAGAGAGAGATAAAGATGAGGACAAGAAAATGAAAGAGCTTGAAAACAAAGTCAATGCTTTGATGACGGCTCAAGAAGTTAAGAAGACGGGTATTCCATGTCCCTATCCAAGAGAATGAGATTCAATACCGTACCCAGCGAAGTTCAATCTGATTAACTTCACACCGTTGAGGGGAAGAGTTCGCCGATTCAGCACTTGATTTATTTCAAGTCTCATTTGGGCATGATCTCTGGAAACGAGGCTTTAATGGTCCGGTCATTCGTTGGCACCCTTCGTGGGCCCGCCTTCGATTGGTACCGATGGCTCAAGCCAGGGAGCATCAATTGCTGGGATGACATAGAAAGTTTGTTCCTCAGCAACTTCTTCGATGATGACACCAAAGTATCAATCGGAACCATTCTGGATGAGAAGCAAAAAGACGGAGAGTCAGTCGACGATTTTGTCAAGCGCTTCCGTGGCAAAACAATGAATTGCAGAGATCATGTTACAGAAGAGTTCATCCTGCAAACATGCCATAATAATCTCTCCATCGATGTCTTGGAAGCCCTGGGGGTCGTACCATCCACCACTTGGAAAGAGTTAAAACTACGTGGTGAACAAGCTGAACACTTTCTTAAAAGAAAGAAAGTTGAGAGAGGTCAACCGATGACATCCACAATTCCTGAATTGCTGTGAACGCAACTCTCGATCCGAGGTTCGAAAAGGAGTATTCTTTCGAAGACGATGAAGCTCCAGTCATATTGGAATACCTCCTCGCCAATGATAAAATCGAGCTACCGCCTATTAAAGATCAGGAGGGTGCTAAGATGATTACAAATCCAAACTACCGTGCATACCACAGAAGGGTTCTTCATCCCACCAATATTTGCTTTGGACTCAAAAACAAGATCCAAGCCCTAATTGACACCGGCATCATAACGGCGAAAACTGTTTTTCCTGACTCCGATAAGTATACGAGTATAAACTGCTTCTCCATCTCACTCCGAAAAGTATACGAGTATAAATTGCTCCTTAATACTCCAACAGGTATATGAGTCTAAACTGTTTCCTTTCCTTCACGGGAAGTTCCTGGAGAATGCCATGCATGGTACTTTTAAGGATAACCCGATCATACAGCTAAACGTAATGATAAACCCAGCTTCGCAAGAAAAGCTGGGGGTGGATGGTTCATGTAACGGGAAGTTCTCGGAAGAATGCTATATGTAATTTTCTTAGGGGTAACCCGATCATTACAAACAAAGTAATAAACACTACATCCCCACGGTGATTTACGAATACTCTTTTGCTGAGGTAAGATTCGATCACTTCGTTGAATCAATCTTCTCTCACAAAATTCTCTCATGGTCAAACCTTTAAACAGTTAGGACCAAAGCCAAAATCCCCTCTCGATTCCTTCCATGAACGAGAGGTCCACAAATCAAATGATCAAACCTTTAAACATCCAGGATCGCCTCAAAACTCCCACTTGGTCAAACCTTAACCAAAATCCCCTTTCGATTCATTTCATGAACGAGAGGTCTACTTTTGAATTGAATAATCAAACCCTATAACAGTCAGGATTATTCAAACCAGTCCAGATTCTTCAAGTGGAGATCCCACTTTAAGTTTCTTTTGCATCAGGAGATATGATATAAAATTCTTTCTCTCCATCATCGGGTTCATCTCTACCAACAAACAAGAGATTAGGAGATAGAATATAAAATTTTTCCTCTAGACCATCGGGTTCATCTCTACCAACAAACAAGAGATCAGGAGATAGAATATAAAATTCTTCCTCTCCACCATCGGGTTCATCTCTACTAACAAACAAGAGATCAGGAGATAGAATATAAAATTCTTCCTCTCCACCATCGGGTTCATCTCTACCAACAAACAAGAGACCAGGAGATAGAATATAAAATTATTCCTCTCCAATTCTGGGTTTATCTCTACCAACAAACAAGAGACCAGGAGATAGAATATAAAATTCTTCCTCTCCATCATCGGGTTCATCTCTACCAACAAACAAGAGACCAGAATACTCCAATAGGTATACGAGTCTAAACTATTTCCCTAATCTCAACAGGAAGTTTCTGGAGAATATTACTCAAAATATTCTTAAGAATAACCTGATTACCTCCCAACGGGTATATGAGGTTAAACTATTTCCCGAACACTCCAATATAGTATATGAGTATAAACTATTTCTCAAATTCTTCGACAGCAGTTTTAATTTGAGACTTCGACAACGGCCACGCGATAAACGCAGCACCGGAGGAATTTTAGCTATTCTACAAAGCACTGAATAAGCTAAAAGATAAAAAAAAAGTCAAGGATTGAAGTCATTCACAGACCATTCTACGCAATTTCCTCAACAAAGCACTGGAGAAATTGCAGGGAAAGCTTATCATATCCAAAGTGTCCCAGACCCCTCTCTAAAAAAATGATGAGTCTGAGATACTTTGGAGGGGGTATCTGTAGACATCAAAAAATGCTTACAGACATTCAAACACCACTCAAGACGATATAGAAGAACAATATACACGTCATCAAGCAACATATGGCGGCGCGGCAGGACATGGTGCCGCGGCTAAGGCGCGGCAGACCAAGGTGCCGCGGCTAAGGCGCGGCAGACCAAGGTACCGCGGCGGAGTTTGAAACGTGGGAAGGCAGTTACAGTGAAAACTGCCAGGAATATTCCTTTTCCGAGACAATGTTTACTGTTTCGCGGGCCGAGACAGCAAACACTGTCTCGCCCGCCGAGACAGCAAACACTGTCTCGGCAGCCAAGACAGCAAATGCTGTCTCGCGAGCCTGTTTTTCGCCAACTGTTCATAGGGGCTATAAATACCCCCCGAAGGCCATTTTGAAGGAGGCTGATCATTTTGAGCACTTGGGGAGCAGAGAGAGCAGAGAGAGAGCAGAGTTCTTGAGCTTCTGACAATTCCTTAAGATTCGAGCTTTGACTTGATCTTAAGAAGAACGACTATCTTACTTTGATAAGATATCGTTTCAAATTCTCACTTCGATAAACGAAGTCAGAATCATTAAACCCTCACGATTCAATCAGAATCTGTTATTTGGTGGTCCACGAGCCAAAGCGCTCCCGGCACAGGCAAAGATCCCACGCAAGTAGCGATCCAAACAACGATTCTGCGTTTGTTTCTCAAGAGTTGTTATTTTTCCTTTTGTTGTGTAAAAGGAGTCTTATAAAAAGGCTATCTCTTTTTTAAATTTATTGTAATCGACCGAAGATATAATGAATTCCATGACAAAGTCAACTTTTGACGCAAACACCTATAAATACAGAAATGGTTGAGAACTTTATTCTCCTCTTCCGTCAGCAGGGCAGCAACATCTGCCGATACCTTATAATTATGAAAAATTATCGGGTGCTTATCATAAAACTTGATGATGAAGCCTTCAGGATAGGGAATCCCCGTGTTTAAGTCATTCATGTACTTTTCTTCTTCCTTGCTCATAGGGGAACTCATGAGACTTTTTCAAATTGAGCGGGGATCACCATGTGGCCTAGCAGGCGGTAATTCTCTTTTCTTTTCCCCAACCTGCTCTTCCTCCTTTTCTCCCACTTCTATTATTTCTTTTTCCCCCAAAAATTTGTTTTTCTTTGGCTACCTTCTTCTTCCCCTCAGTATAAGAGGTAACTACATAATTGGAAGACTTCATCCTTCTTCTTGCTCTACTTATTTTATGGGGTGCGGGCACCTTTGCATCCCACTTTCTCTTATTCATTTTGATAATAAGAGGAACTTCTTCATCCTCAAAAAATATGTCAGCTTCTGGTGGAGGGACTTCCTCTAGGCGAGGACCTTCCCTCTCCGTATCAATGTCAGTTGTGTCAGCTGATGGGAAATCCTCTGTTGGAGGAACTTCCCCTGGTAGAGGGCCTTCTCCTTCCTTATTAATATCATTAAAGTCAGATTGAGGGGATTCCCTCTCAATCTCAATGTCAGCCACGATGTGTGGAGTGCCTGATTCAAAAAAAAACAAAAAAACAAAAAAAAGCAAAAGATTCAAAATATAATTATGAAAAAACTTAATAACCACTATCTAACCTTAACAACTAATCCATAGAGTTAACAATTAATTTGTAATCTTTATACTTAACAATCAATCTGTATACTTAACAATCAATCTTTAACCTTAATAACTAATCCCTAACCTTAACAACAAATCCCTAATATTAACAACTAATCTGTAACCCTAACAACTAATCTCTAACCTTAACAACTAATTTATAATTTTAACAACTATGCAATATAATTCACAAGTAATGAAAAAAGGATCTAACATGTACAAGTTTGTTGCTCCATCGCTGGGCTAGACACCTCTCCCGTCAACCTCTTATTGTTATATACAGTGAGGCTATTGCATTAGGCATTGCTCAGCTCCTTTCTTAGCCTTCTCACTTGTGCAGGCAGAGAAACCACTTTTACATATAGAGAAGTTATCTCTAGTCGATCGGTAGCAATATGATCTTTGAATTTTTTTCTCATTGTCGCGACGTAATTTTTGATTCATTATCGCGATCCTCTTTCAATAGCTCACTTGCTGATGCAATTCTATTTGATCATGATCTCATTGTGCTACTCGACCGCTTTATCAATATTATGTGGCATAGTCTATACAATGGACAGATAGATTATTATTAAAAAATAATTAAAAACTAATAGACACCATTAACAAGAAATTTACAATTCACAATTACTACAATGCTTACCCATCCTTGAAGAATTTTATCATCTTCTAATCCCCTTTTCTTTTTTGGAAGAGGTTGTCTTAGACTACGTGCTCTACCGGTGTCTTTAGCAGCCGGTTCTTTATTCTTCTCTCTCTTCTTCTTCTTCTTCTTCTTCTTCTTCTTCTTCTTTCTTCTTCTTCTTTCTCCTTCTCCTACTCCTTTCCCCACAAACCTCCCTCAAGACTTTAAACCTGGTCCTGGAACTGTGGAAGCTTTATAGTAGCTTGCCTTGTTTTAGCTACAACAGTGGTCAATCTCAGGGATCCTGCAACATCTTACAGTTTTACCCAATTTGTGAGGGGAGATCGTGACATACTTCCCAATGCTAACTTCTTGATGCCAATAAGTTCATAGTACCATAGCTGCATATGAGAAAAATAGAACCTTAACAATCACTCTTTAACCTTAACAACAAATAAGCAACCATAATAACAAAACCGTAACCATAACAATCAAACTATAATCTTAACAATAAATCTGTAACATTAACAACCAACCTGTAACCTTAATAACTAATCTGTAACCTTAACAACAAATAAGCAACCTTTACAACAAAATCGTAACTTTAACAACTAATATGTAAACTTAACAACCAATCTGCAACCTTAACAACCAACTTGTATACATAACAACTACTAACTATACTTAAGAACTAAACCCCAACCTTCACAATCAATAATGCATAAAATTTACTCATTGCTCTAAACAATAAAAAGTAGGAATACTTACACAAACAAGCTAGGTACACCCTTACAGATATATAATCTTCTTTTCTGGTCTAGGATCCTTCAATGCCTTTTCAATCGCATCAATTGTCTCACTGAATATATAGGTCCCCTAAGCAGTTTTATTTGCATGTTCGATGCTGTCAACATACTTGAACAAGTGCCTTGGTATGCCAGGAACAATGCTTGGACACCAGATCATGCTCAGGTAATAGAGGATCTGTAGTAAGACAAAGTCTTTCACATCTTGACGATCGGTTGATTGTACAAGTGTTATGAGTAGATCCTCAACATGGCGTATGGTGGGTGCTCGAGGAGGAGCCATACTACTATCACCCTCAGGTTTGGTAAAAAATCTCGACCAAATTTGATTTTTCCTATCTCAGTTGGGGCCAACAAAATCCCCCTCATTGGAGAACCATGTATGGCTCATTACCCAATCAAGGTTGAATGAGCACTCGATGTCTTCTTTAGGTTTTGTTTCAGTGAAGTCAAATTTCATCCTTTTCTCATTCCATTATCTTAGCACGTGCTTGAAAGTTGGAAGATTAAGACCAGGAGGACCAAAATAAACGTAGTGTCTGAATACACTATCGTAGGCCTCCCGATGCCTTTGCCCCATATATTGCACTAAAGTATGCATGAATTCATAGTACGCAGTAAAACTGGAAGTAGGTCGTAACTCTGATTGGGACTTTGCCTTTTGTCTACAAAGTAAAACCTCAAGGCATAATTAGCTTGAAAATAATATGTAACCATAACAATTATACTGTAAACTTGACAAAGAATCTGTAAACTTAACAACAAATCCATAAGCTTCACAACCAAAACCTAACCTCAACAACCAATCAATAACTTAACAATAAAAGCATAATTCTAACAACTAACATGTCACAAGTTAACAGTAACATTCACAACTAATAGCCATAAGTCAATAGTATCCTCCACAACTAACAACCATCCGTCAACAGTAACCTTCACAACTAACAAACACATATAAAAAGTAACATTCACAACAGACTCATAATATTAACAATTAACACTTAATATTAACAACTAACAGGCCACATGTTAACATTAACCTTCACAACATATCCATAACTTTAACAACTAATGCATAACCTTAACAATTAATGAATTTTCTTGATAACTACAAGCTAACATTCACAACTTAACTGTAACCTTCACAATTATCACAACATACAACATCATAAACAACTAAATTTTGCGGTAAAAATCACATTTTTTGTGTTGTCGTATGTGTCTATTTAAATCCTCTTTGTAGATTTAGGAGCGCTCCAGAGGCGTCCTCGGTGCCAGTGTTGCCCTCTAGATCTGTGCGCTGGACTAACTTTTTGGGTTGAGCTGGACTTGTGGGATGAGAATGACTGGCTGCGATGTCCTCTAGAATATCAGCAATTGATGTGCCAGCTTTAGTCCACTCTGATGCGCTCGAAGGTATTTTTGAGACGATGTACTGTGACGCGTCGTCGTCTTTGCTGAAATCGACAGGGACGACTGCTTTGAGAGTTGACTTGCCGACCATTTTTCCGATCAGGTGTAGGATTAAGCTCTGGAGTGTGTTGATTTAGGGTTAGGGTTTTGTAATGGGGATGGTCGGTTCGCTTTGGACAGAAGAGAGATGAGATGATACGATCGACGAGGAGTAGTATTGAGAAGTGGGAGGCGGTTAATCAAAGGGTATTTTGGGGATTTGTTTTAAACATCGGTTCACGTGGGGACGAGTTTTGGGGGCTAAAAGAATGTAAGATAATATTGTGGGGGTTTTGGGATCGTTGAAAAAGTCTTGGGAGGGGGAATACTTGTAAGGAAATTAGGGGCTAAAAGCAATTTTCCCAATAGACAAATCGATCTCAAGAGGAAAAGAGCACCCTGTAATTCCGATGAAGACGTCTTTATCAGAGAGAGCTGCAATGCCCACACAAAGCCGACTACAAGGCACAGAATAAATACCTTAACACGTAGTATTTTAGTTTAAGTCGTCATGGGAAAAAAACAGGGGCGCCGCTGAGGCGGTTCACCCGGCTCCACAGAACAGGGCCCCCGACTTTGGGGCCCCCCCAAATCGTGCACAAAATGCAGGGGTTAAAATGTAAACTTGCATCATATGAGGAACCACGCGGAGAAGGTTCTGGTTGTCTTGAGGTCGAGGCCGGCGACGAGGTTGATGATGGGGAGGTAGAGGGACCCGCCGCCGACACGGCCTGCGCTCGAGAGGGAGGCTGCTCTGAAGCAGAGGAGACCGGCTATTAGAGTTCCCAGGGTCTTCATTGTTAATTTGGTGTTTGAGGAGAAGTTTGGATTTTATATGAGGAAGATAGTGAGTGAGAAAATGAGGAATTTTGATGGGATTAATTTGGTTTTGGGAATAGGAATTAGTGAGTCGGTGAAGTTTTTATGAGGGCTTATTATGACCACAGATTTGATTGGGTATAATGTCACCCCCTAGAAATAAGGGAGTGAATATAAATGGTCATATTAATGTGTTATTTGATTAATAATTTTTTTATTATGATACTTTCATTTGTAGCAGTGCTATTACACTTTGAAGATAGTTCAACAACAACGTGTCGCTTCGAAGTAAGGTTCATGTTACTTTGAAATAAAATTTGTATTAAACAAGTCCATTACCTTTTTTTTTATCTCAACTATGGTATGTCCTTTCGAAAGTCTCAAGAATACATCCAAAATCTGTACAGCTGGGAATCCTTGTCCTATTATCAAAGTGTTGCTCTATCATGCTGGGACTAGGACTAAAATTAGGGTTTTTCTTATTTTGGCCCCCAAAAATCATAATCTGATATATTTTTAAATAAGTCCCTGCAAGTATGTACGTTCTCTTGTATTTTTTGCTGTCACTAGTGTTGTTCCAGATCTTAGTGGTAAGTTTGTTCTCTTGTTATTTGTGGTTAATTCAATTTTATCAGAAAATGCTTAAACATTTTGGCTAAATAGCATTTTAGTTGATGGGGGTAGTATTAAATCATTTTTTAAACCTAGTATTATAAAATTAAATCAATGTCGAGTCGATTGAATTTGATTATGATTAACCTTTATCAAATTAAATCATTTTTTTTACTATCAATATTTTGCACGTAATATGTTTTTGCATAGAGTCATTGTTATGTCTTAATGTTTATTTTAATTCTAGATATAAAAATTTCTTTTCATTGTTAGTACTACGTATAAAAACAATTATTAGTTTTTTCTGAAGATTGATTAAGAGACTTTATGCAGCTACATTTTTTGGGGATTAATATAATAATGTAGGTTTAAGAGAAGCTTTATGCAGCTACATTTTTTGGGGATTAATATAATAATGTAAATCAACAATTGTTCAAAAAGTCATGCACCAGCCGGGAATCGAACCCGGGTCTGTACCGTGGCAGGGTACTATTCTACCACTAGACCACTGGTGCTTGTTGCGAGGCGTCAATATTTTTATGGTATTATTTTCCCCAATCTCTGTTTTCGCCGTTTTAGCATCAGTGGCAGATTCCTTAACATATATATGGTTGACTAGCTTTTCACACACTCGCTCCGAAAACTACAGCCTGTACTCATCTTAAAAGACAAGAATATCTACGTTAACCAGGCCATATCCCAATTTGTTGTCCTCGACTAGAACTTGAAGAGTCGAGATAACATAATGACCAAATCTGATACCAATTTTACATATTAATTAGGGTGAGTTACTCATAAGTGGGATATAGGTGAGTAAACGCATGACCATCATCTTATGCTCGAAGAACAGAAACCAACTGAGAATGCAGCGTAAAAGATGACTCTTACTTGGAAGCGTAAAATGGGACACAAAACCACCGCCTTGAATAAATCAGGAAGTGAAAGAACATCAATTTCAATAGGACTACGTTGAAGACTCTATGCCATAACCCAATCGTATGATTTTATTGACAAACTATATCATCAGTGTATTTACAGATAAAACTACAGCCGCGTCGGAGCATTCATTGTACAGAATCAGATCCAGTTCCCGGTATTAGGGGCTTCCTCAGCCG
Source organism: Asparagus officinalis (assembly GCF_001876935.1). Lineage (NCBI taxonomy): Eukaryota > Viridiplantae > Streptophyta > Magnoliopsida > Asparagales > Asparagaceae > Asparagus > Asparagus officinalis. Next base: position 18,068,489 of record NC_033799.1, on the reverse strand, counting down.
GTACTGCTGGAACCTCTGCCTTGCGTACTCCATGTAATTGAAGTCGATCTCATTTACATGTGCCTACAACAGAAGGAATTATAAAAAAACGACTTCTTAGATTAAAATCCTTCAAATTCATGTTTGTAGAAAACAAAGGTAAATTGAATATAACCCCTCCTTAAAAGCTCAGTAGCACCATCACCCCTTAACTCATTTATTAGCAGTTATTATCACCCCCTCAATTCATCTCAAAATGTCAATCGAGGGTGATACAGTGCTACTAAAATAGTTGAGGGTAATAAGTGCTACTCCAGGTAGATGAGCATGCTATCTTTAATTTATCTAAAAAAATGATCAAGAAAAACTGACTTACGGAAATTATTCCCCAAAGTCCCCACACAAGATGACTTGCAAGAGTATACTTCTCTATATACTGGAGCAGATTTTCAACTTCCGCATCTTGTGCTTCCTTATCTATACAAGAAAAAGAAGGCAAATGTCAAAATAGAAGAGAGGTTTACAAGTTTGAAAAAGAGGGCAATCCTCAATCTAACGTGCAATTCTTTAGGCATATGGAGCAAAAAAAATTAGATCGGGGCATATCTTAGTAGGCGTATATTTGTTCGTCATTAGCAATCATTAGATACAATTAAGATGGCTTATGCTTCCATAACAAATTGAAGGGGTAAATCTTAATTGATGGCAACAGAACAAACAAGAAAATTTAATGATGCAGTCTCTATAGATGACAATGGGAATGGATTTGAAAGACAACTTTCCTGCAAATGACCACTTTTAATAAATGCAGAAGTTACGCTGAAGGACAATTTGGAAGAATTTATGTATAGTGCTTTAAAAGAATATCACTTTTACTTCAGCACTTATTAAAATACAAGACAGATATGCACTCTCTCTGGCATAACCATGTTGGCAACATATGCGAGTTAATCCACATGCCTCTATGCTATTCATGACTCAAGAAGATTCACTTATAAATCAAGGACTAAAATTCAGTCAATAAGATGTCTCTCCTTAAAGACTCCATTTATCAATCTTTTAAGCTTGCCCATATGTTGAATTAGATGAAGTTGTGAAGTATGAAGTCCAAAATAAAAGCTTCTGTTGCAAGTATCGTAAAAAAAGTACAAACAATAAGACACTTTGCACTTGAGCTCTTTTCTATCTTTTCATAAGGCCTTACCTGAACCTGAAGACCTGAGATAGACCTGGACAAATCTCTTCCGCTCCTCAAGATCTGTTGCCAGTTTCAAACAAGTCAGTCCCAAAATATGAATAGCAAACAATCTAGATCCCGGATGGCACTGAGGAATAAACTGTGTGGAGGACATTGAAAGTATTGCAAGAAACAATAATCTCTAACCTGGGTACTTAGTATAATCCAGAACATGAGGTGTTTCTGTGTGATAATCAGCAGCCATCTCACAAAAGTGATTAGCAATGTCATATGCGACAGGATTGAAAGTTGCATATTCATAGTCCTAAGAAAAAAAAGAAAACATTAGGATAAAGATATCATATGCATAATAGACAACTTCAAGATGCACTCTTTCTTCTGTAAGGATAAAAATGTGGAAAGAAAGAGGTAACAATAGAGCACACAGCAAAAGTTGGATCTATGTCAACGCATCTGCAGATTCATTAAAAAAAGCGAGAAATTATAGACATGTACAAGAAGAAAAACATTGCACGCTTGCATGGTAAAGCAAATACTTCTAATTCAAACAGCTCAATACATGTATTGGTAAAGGACTTTATGTACCAGTTAGGAGGATGGTATTTTTGGTTAATAAGACAACATGATGCCTTCCGATGCTAAGACAAATGCATGTGTACGTCCAAATGACAACCACCAGTAACTTTCATCAACACAAGTTTATATACTGCTTTGGACCAACTTGACAAAATTAAATTTACAAGGAAGTCTGTGCAACTATGCCCAATTTTGGTTAGGAAAAAGATCTAGCTTAAGTTAGTGCTTTTACACAGATTACAATCCTTGTGCTAGTTATAAAACAAATTTCTACCTCCTGAAACAAGAAGATTAATTAGGGGAGCATCAAACTAACCATCCAAAGTTTGCATGTATTCGAACTTTTTAGTTGTAACTATACCAAATATTGGAACTTAAAAATCAGTACTCAATTTGCAGTTACCTAAACAATTAAAGCAACCAAAGGAATCTCAAAAACAGGATTTGTAATTCAAGCTTCTATTGATGCCAAAACCTGCAGAAGATGAGAACTTAGATAACATTAATATGTATTATGAGATCCAAAATTACAATAGCACTCTTAACTCACAACCAACATCCAACCAAGCCTTCCATGCTTTTATTCAAAATGCTTAATGATAATTATCATAATAACTCTAACCATATTTTTGAAAAGATAATAAAATAAGCCCATAAAACAAAGAGCCCATAACACACCACGCATGCACACGTGCGCGCACAAAACTACATTTTCACTTCACTAATAAAAGATGGATTTATATCTTTCAACAATGAAAAATAGCTACAAGTAAAAAAGTATGGACAGAGGAACATTGCTGATAAAAAATGTATTAACATTTTTATTAGACTATATAATTGATATTCCTAAGCGATGGTACTGTAAATAGTTTAGTTTCTTATGAATCTGTAATGCATAAAAAAATCTCAAAGGGTATTTACAGAAGCATGAGGCAGAGTACGAACTCACTATTATTGTTATCTGCCTGGTCTGTTCGTCAATCATAATATTGCCATACTGGAGATCATTATGGCAAAATCCTATCCTCTGACCTTCTTCTGACAGTAATTTTTCCAAAGTATTGATGTCTTCCCCTATGACATTTAAACGAAATTCCTCGGCTTCTTCAGAAGGACACCTACTCTGGGCTGCTTCGAGCCAATTTCTGAAGGCAAGAGAAATAACAAAATTTAGTAACATGACTGTTACGTTAAGTATGAGATTTCGTAAAAGCGGCAGTATTACCTTAATCGTTCCCATAGAAGAACATTCTTTGGACCAGGAACATCAAGGTAGTGAAACTCCCTCAGTTTTAATGCAATGAGAGCGGATACATCTGGATCCCGTAGGTCAGCTGCTGACAGAGTCTGAAGTTAGGAAACAGCCAGAACAAGATCAGAACTGCTTCAAACAGTTTATGATGACATGATAACTAATATCATCATTAGTTTTAGACAAAAAGGACCACCCTCCAACAAAAAGATCAGACACAACCTGAAGTCATTCAATAAAGAATTTATGTCCTAGGGATAGCATCAATTTCATGCCAGATTAATGTGAAAAACTGCCAGAGCATGTATTCATACAATAATCATTGTAATTGTAGTTTGCATGGTATGCAAATATTTTCAGATACTGCACCAAAAAATAAAGGTACCATATGGCTTGCAATCTTTTGTCAATTATGTTCATCACTATATACCTTCACCTGATATTCCAATGATGTTCCCAATGATATCTGAATTGGTATTATTTGCTAACTTTCTTTTAGGTTAACAAATATTTGTTACCTTAATTTGTATAGGTTTTGGTGGGCAACACCCTATCCCAAATTAAAGAAAAAATAACAGATTTAATTATCATGAGACAATTCTTCATTTTCCCTGTTAAGTCATTGACTTCTGCTTTGCAACTTTAATCATCCATGAAAATTAAGAAATTAGTCAAAGAAATTAATTTCATTATCATACAGAGACACACGCCATTAAGAATACTAATTTCATGGTAAAAGAATAGACATAGCCATTCCCATTCTGGGGGGCTGTATGTTGAACTTTTGTTATATTCCATTTCTATTGAATGGAAAGGGGCCTCACACTTCTGTCCATTCTCTATATTCCATTACTTGTAAATGGAAAAAAGAATCACAGTTATAGAAACAGTGACCACTGTTAAGTTCTTATTCGAGATAATCTGCAAGAGATCCCTATGGAATATATATTGATTGAACCTTAGCGTACAGAAATCATAATGAAACAGGATGGTTGTCACAAATTGAATCAGGACAGCAAAGCACAGCCAATTTTATGTATCCTAACATAAAATTATATTTTCAACCTGCCAATTTTGGCCATCTCCTCAGTCATTTTAGTACATACTACTGTGAGTTCTTTAAGTGTCAATTACAGTTGCTAAGGAAATTAACAACATAGGAAAGTGATGTAGAGAGTCATAGCTATACACTCTTAAGTACAAAACTCGGGGAATATCACCCCACATAGTGCACGCAGAATATCATTCAGAAGAATTACTCTCGTCAGAAAAAAATAACTAACTAGCAAAATAATAATTGTGGTGTTTATTAAGAATAAGCTAGGATTAAAAAAATATGGTAAATACATTTAGACTGCAGGTAAACAGTAAATTTTGTTACCAAATAATATTGATCCATTGACAAGGAACAGTTTGAACATTTGTAAGTCTTAATTATCTAAATATCTTGAGTGAAAATAGTTGCAACAGATAGTTCATTCTCACAGGTTAATGTAAATATTTGTCTCTTAGCAGAAAAAGCAATAAGTGGCCCCTATGATTTCTTAATTCTCACGTCTTCTCCACCTTACAATACTTTAACACAACTGGTACCTGTATGAAGCAGATACCTTAAGAACCAAAAGGTACCTTTTCTGCTTTACAAAAAGTACATTTAGAATAGAACAAATCTCAATGTTTAGCACCAGAAACAAAATTTGCCAATCAAGGGACAGCATTAAGCATCTAACCGCAAGCATATGGAAACTTCAAAATTTTCGATTAAACAATAGACACGAAACTAGTAGGAAGCCTCAAATATGCTAATATGCCTCCAAACTGCTCCAGATAGCATCTCATGTGAACAACTCAATATATGGGTGTCCCATGGCTATACAAGAGAGAGCAGAAGGAATCTGGAATTCCAATATATACTATTAATATGGCTCACCAACAGGTGGTTGGTGCAGCAGGAAAGTAGCTAATATGCAGGATTCGCCTATTAAACAGATATGTTACTTAGATATGACCCTACTAAATAATACTCGGCATGGTTCATTAATTTTTATTTTCCTATTTTCCCTCCAGAAGAAGGTTTGGAACAAATGCATCATGGCCCATTGGTTCAGCTAATAAATATTACACATATTCACAACACTAGTATTAACAATTGTTACAATTCAATTGAAGTTACTAATTTTCTCCAGTAGGCCTACAATTTACTATAATAATTTTCAGTTACTGAACGATATATTTCAGGTGAAGCACATCAGCAGGTTTAAAAAAAAAGGCATTAGAGTGATTCAGAAACCATGTCCTTTAGCGTGCAATGTAAATATCAACCCAATATCCAGCAACATCTCACTAATGTATAGTTTCATGAAAAATACTACAGCATATACCGAACATTGACTCTGCATTTTTTTTTCTTTTTTGGATTTAGCTTGTAGCGAAGTTTCTCTAAAGTAATATAACAAATAGAAGATGCCCACATTTACTGAAGAAACAAATCCCAAATATAAACATAAAAAAGAGTAAAAAGTGAATCTTTTTCTCACCCTGGCATTGATGAATTCCTCTACTCGTCCATTAGAGAACCTACCGAGCAATCGCGGCCCCTGCCCATGCCTCGACATGCACTCAAATGTGCGGATCTCATCCTCGCGATCAAAGAACACGTCAACACCCTCGCCATAAATCCGAACCAAAACCTTCCGTGATCTCCCTGCGGTGGGCCACTTGATCTGATAAACCTCATTCGTCATTGCCCCCTTCAGTGGAATTACTTCTAATGCTCTGAAATCAGCCACGTCGCTCCAATCTGAAGCCAATTCATGCAAGATCTTCTTTGCCTCCTTAGGAATTCTCTCCTGCTCTTCAATGGGTTCGGGTACCTCCACAACCACCATCTTGGTAAACGAAACACTAAAGAAACAGAGGAAAAAGTTTATTACGCATTGCTTTTCAAATGATTTTTATGGGAATATTTCGATAAAACATATATGAGGACAACAGAGACCAGAGAAATTAATAGAATTAGAATGATTGCATGCATTCAAAAGATCTGATAGATCAGCTTAAGATTTTGACAGAAAAAGATCACTTCCTAAGGAAAAACATAATTTCTTCCTTTCCTCAACTCCGAATTTGCGCACTTTCAACAGCAAGGATTAAGCTCAATAACAAATAACAAAACATCAAGGAAAGAACAACAATATAAATCTGAAACGAGAATGATTTAGGTTCGACAATAATCAAAGGGGGAAAAAAAAGAGAGCTTTAGCCAATTTCTTGCGTCCGTAGTGTAGAAAAAAAAAACTACCAGCTTAGGAGACCCTAATTTCAACACCAACAATTAAAAAAATTCAAAATTCCCGCTTAAAAATCACGAAACATTATAACAAAAACCAACAAAAAGAAAAATACAGGAAAAAAAAGCAGACAACCTCAAATGAAACCCTTAATCATCCACAGACGAGATCACCGAACAGAACCCCGAGGTTCCCGCTCAAAATTACAAATTGAAGAAAAATCAGGAAACCTCGTAGAACTCTGAATCTGAGACGAGACCGATTTCAGAGGGGGGGCGGGGGCGGGGGCGAGCGAGGTCGATACACGTGGCAAATGGGCACGAACAGAGACCCAAGAAATTATAGACGACCGCATGCACGCAAAGATCCGATAGGCTCACTTAAAAATTAAATTGAAAAAGATCACGACGAAAACCCTAACTTCTTCCTCAATTCCTCACCTCCGAGATCGACGACTTCCGCAGTGATCAAAGAAAACTTTAGAATTCTCGCTAAAAACTCACAAACGACAAGAAACAACCAACGAAAAGGGGCGAAATTCTCAAACGAGACCCTAATCGTGAACGAGGGAGGGGTCCGCGCGCCGAAGAGGATGAGGAAGAATGAGCTTACCAGCGGATGGACGGGCGAGATCGAGACACGTGTCGGCTGAGGGGCGAGACAGACCTTCGGATCTGCGGACTCGACGAGCGAAGGAGGAGACTAAGCAGACAGCATCCGTAGGAGCGGTGTTCTTCAGGAGGTCCCGCTGGAAATGCGGGGTGTTTCTTATATGAGCGGCCGCAGGTGGCCGGCTACCGGGTTTTGCTTGGGAGTTGGGATGTGTGACGTACCTGTTCTTGTTCACCCAAAAATGCACCCATGCTTGATTTTCCTTTCGTAGGCACCTAGAGCTTAAAATTGAAACAAGGATGATCCGTGGGATAAATTTTTAAGGTGTTAGTCATGTAGAACTAAAACTAGAATAAAATTTTACAGAACAAAACTAGAATTGGGATAATGATACAAAATTATCCCAAGTTTTTTATTTTTCTATATAAAAATGAGAGTTCTAGTCTCTCAAATTATTCCAAGTTTTAGCTTGGAACTAGGTGGTAAAAAAACTAGAACTCATATTAATTTTGTTATTTTTATTTTTTATATTTCTTTTTCTTTCTTTATTTTTTTCCTATTATGGTTATCACCATCATTAGACCATCATTATAATAATAATTGTTAATATCTTATAGTCTAACCAAAAGTTATTTAATAGTAAAGAACATTCTTGTAAGCAATTATCAATCAATAATAGTAAGTTTAAAATACATAAATAGTATTTACATCTTTAAAATGTATAAATATATATTTCATGATTATAAAAATTTATCCTATGTTATTTTATCAAAATATCCCGCTTTACAAAATTGTTCCTATTTATCCCACTAGCGAAAAATTATTCCACTTTAACAATTATCCCATTTTATATGAAAATGTCTCAATTGACTAACACCCCCTTTGGATAGATTATATAAGATTCTTTTTGTGTTTTTTATAACTGAAGCCTAAAATTGAACTCAAAATCGTGAGACACATTGGAACTTCTCAATTATTCAGGTCACCCATGTAGTGGGCACTTTACATAAAATTCTTTGAGTATGCATGATTTATAGAAACTCTAGTAAAGATTCTATCAGAACATCATATAGAATAGAATATTGTACGTCACCCCCAGGAGTTATAGTGTTAGGGGCTGTTTGGTTGGTCCAAAAACCACAGAAAAAGACCCCTGAAAAATTGACAGAGGGTATTTTTCACAATTTCCTTCACAATCAGGTGTTTGTTTTGTAAAAGACAAAAAAGAAAGTGAGGGAAAGATATTGCACTAGCTATACATTTACCCCAAAAAAATTTCCCCTATTTTGAAGCCGATTACGGGAGAAAAGTGCACTTTTCTCTCTCCGTCCGAATCTAGGGTTCTTGAAAAAAAATTCTCCGCTGCACCGCAACTCGTTCTGGTCACCTCCTCTCTTGGATCGTGCACAGGCCCTCGTCGGCCTTCCCACCCGCCATGCAAAGCCCCTCGTCCGCTTTCCCTCCCACACTTTCGAAAACTTTGGAGGGGGTTCTGTAGGCTGTCTAAAAATCACAATAGATAGTTAATCCCTCATCAAACACCGATGATGGAAGTTATAATCTGACGACTTCCAGAAGGCTACAATTTGAGGACTTTCACGTAGAAGGTTACAATCTGACGACCTTCACAACAACTAATGAAGGCCCCAATTCAACAGCCTTCACAATCAACATCGGGAGTTACAATCTGACGACTCTCATATTTTCAAGAAGCCAAGACGAAGATTACAAGAGGACGATCTGTGCAAAGCTCTAGCAAAAGAGACTACAAATTGACAGTCTCTTCATATTGGAATGCAGATATCTCTCAAACCGTAAGGAATTTGGCGAAACGGAGGAAGCGAACCGAAGCCTTCGGCTAGGTTCGGATGGCCCCGTCTCGTTGAGATAGCCGATTTTCATATATAATTCGTCTAATTCCGACTTAAGATTTGAAAGTTATGACCTGTTCTTCGCAGCAAATTATGTTCTGAGGTCCGTCTGCAAGACTGGACTTCATCAGAACATTGGACTTAGCCTGAAGCCCGCCAAGCCCGCCTAAGGTTCGCCTCTGCATTACAGAGTCAAAGCGCACATGCTCAACTCTGCGTTTTCAACATCAAAACGCAGAGTTAATCGCTAAAACAGCACAACTGTGCGTTTTCAGCCTTTAAACAGGCTCAACTCTGCGTTTTCAGTCTAGAAACGCAGAGTTAATCTCTAAAACAGCACAACTGTGCGTTTTCAGCCTTTAAACAGGCTCAACTCTGCGTTTTCAGTCTAGAAACGCAGAGTTAATCTCTAAAACAGCACAACTGTGCGTTTTCAGCCTTTAAACAGGCTCAACTCTGCGTTTTCAGTCTAGAAACGCAGAGTTAATCTCTAAAACAGCACAACTGTGCGTTTTCAGCCTTTAAACAGGCCCAACTCTGCGTTTTTAGCCTAAAACGCAGAGTTCATCTCTAAAACGCATGCGGCCTGTGCGTTTCGACTCCCAGCGAGCGCCCAACTCTGCGTCTCATCTTTAAGACGCAGAGTTAAGGTCCGAACGCAAGCGGCCCTTGCGTTTTCAACTCCCAACAAGCGCCCAACTCTGCGTCTCATCAATAAGACGCAGAGTTAAGGCCCAGAACGCTGTTTTCAGCGTTTTGACTCGTTCAAAGCACTAACAGAACGGTTTCAAAACCGTTTTCCCCACTATTTCGGGAGCTGTTTAAGAGGGGGTGGTTACACCCCACTCAGCCCATGGAGGAGCTAATTAAGGGGGCAGTTGCCACCCCTAAACCCCCTATAAATAGTGGGAAACTCAACTGAGTTCGGGCTCTCCTTTTTTGGCTGGGATTTTTGAAGAACCCAGAATTAAACAAAGGGGAGAATCAAATTCATTCTCCTCTCTTTTGTAATCGGAATCCAAATTGTAATCGATTTTGAGAGGAATACAAGTCAATTTTTCTTTCATTGTCTTTTTACTTTAAATTTCCAACAAACAAAAGATGGCGACTCCGCTGGGGAACAACTTTTCTGACGAAGAAGTGGTGGCGCAATCCGACGTTCATCTCATTGGAACGACCGTTGAAACTCTGATCATCGAGTTCGATCAAGCCAAGTTTGAGAAGGCCCTCTCCTCCGGATCCTTTAGCCCCAAGGCTATGCGCAAGATCCACAAAGTTTCCGAGGAGACTAAAGCTCCAATTGTGGCCAACTCATCTAAAGACTATCTCCCATGGGGGTTGCACTGTTCATACAGTCCCCTCCCTAAAGGAGAAGTCTCGACTTTGGCACGACTCCAGAGCCGATCCTCCAATCAACGCGAACTCCGCGTTTGCGAGCCTCAATATGAGCTCTGCATAGGCCAAGCTAGACGCAACCCTCAGGGGTGCGTTTCCCAGATAGAACGCAGCCTTCAGAGGCGCGTTCCAACATCAGAACGCAGACCTCAAAACTGCGTTGATCTGGCTGAACGCAACTCTCAGGAGTGCGTCCCAGAACTAAAACGCAACTCTCAGGAGTGCGTTCCAAAATTTAAACGCAGACATCAAACCTGCGTTGATCTGGCTGAACGCAACTCTCAAGAGTGCGTCCCAGAACCAAAACGCAACTCTCAGGAGTGCGTTTCACAAACTGAACGCAACTCTCAGGAGTGCGTTTCTGAATCCGAACGCAGATCGCAGGACTGCGTTTCACTAGCAAAACGCAGACTTTGGTCTTGCGTTAATCAAGCTAAACACGACCCTCGTGTTCCTTCTTTGGAACACGATGTGATTCGTCGTGTTCAAAATGATCAACATGGATTTAAAATTCATGTTTACCAAGAACCAGTCCCATCCTTTAACGGACAGGGGGTTCCATCTCTACCCTCACGCTCTGTGAGAGGTGCCAAGGAGACTAAAGCTCCAAAGGTTGCTCCTATGCCAAAGGAAACCCTCTCCTTCAGCCGCCGAGATTACTCGAGCAGCCCCACCTCTAAAGGAGTGGACTCAGTTTATGCCAAACGCAGCCCTCAGTGGTGCGTTGTGCAATCAAAACGCAGCCTTCAAAACTGCGTTGATTTGGCGGAATGCAACTCTCAGGAGTGCGTTTCAGAACCAAAACGCAACTCTCAGGAGTGCGTTCAAGATCCAAAACGCAGACTTACAAACTGCGTTAACCAACAAAAACGCAACCGGCAAAGGTGCGTTTCATCAACAAAACGCAGACTTCGGTCTAGCGTTAGTAAAACAGAACACGACCCTCGTGTTTCTTCTTCAGAACACGATGCGATTTGTCGTGTTCAAAAAGATCAACGTGGACTCAAGATCCATGTTCACCAGGAGCCAGTCTCATCCTTTAATGGACAGGGGGTTCCATCTTTACCCTCACGCTCTGTGAGAGGTTCATCCCAAGTCTCTGACTTGCGGGAATTGCTGTCGATGTTCAACCGACCGACGAATGTCGTTTTGCTCAATAATCGACGACATCATCACAGGAAGAAGACTTTAGAGGATGAATACATTGGAGTCACTTCTAACATGGTTGGCAGAGGAAGATCATCAAACCTTAGTTCTGACGAGCCAGAGACAGATCGTTCTCCAAGCGTCAGAGAAATCACTAACGAGTTTGAAGGAATCTACCAACGTACTCGGACTCGAACAGGAGCCATTCCCCCTATCAACTATCGGAGTTTGGCCAGAGAAACTAATTCCGATGACGAACACTCAGCCATTGCGGAGTCCCAATCATCAAGCTCTTTCGTTGGGCATGAGAGCTTCGTCCACATGGCAGAACATTCGGAAGACCTTTCAAAGAGACTTGATGAACAGGAGGCCATGCTCAAATCTCAGCAGGAGGCCATCAATGAACTCATGGCCATGTTGACTCAAATCGTCGCAGACAAGGCCAAATCTCAGGAGACAGATTCACCGCTTAGGCAAGAATCTTTCCGAAGAGGAAAATCGTCTTCATCCCGACCTCACATAAGCAAAGGGAAGGGAAAAGTGGTTGATGATACAGTTTCTGACCAAGAAGCCCACAGCCTGGAATCTTCCTCTGATGAAGGAAGAGAGACTGAGAATGAGCAGAATCTTCAGTCTGCCAAAATGGAAGAATTAGAAACCCGCCTCAAAGCCCTTGCTAACAGAAGCGAGCTCCAAGATGAGGGAGTTATCAGACCCTATCCTGCCGAATGGGATGCAGCCCCTTATCCTCCAAAGTTCGAGGTCCCGACGCTACAAACTTTTGACGGCACGGGATCACCGAACCAACATATTTATCATTTCAAGTCACAGACTGGAAATATAATATCGAACGATGCCATACTGGCTCGATTGTTCATTGGCACCCTCAAGGGAATTGCCTTTGAATGGTTCAGGAAACTGCCTGCGGGCTGTATCCAAAAGTGGGCGGATCTAGAGAGACTCTTCCAGTCAAGATTCTTTGAAGAGGATACAGAAGTCTCCATTCATACCCTTCTCGCCACCAAGCAGAAGAAGAGGGAGTCCGTCAGAGCCTTCGTCAAAAGGTTCCGATCCATGGCTCTCCGGTGTTCGTCAGGTATGACACAATCTACCTTAGTAGAGACCTGTTGACATAACTTACAAACCGACCTACTAGCCCGAATAGGAGTTGCAGAATGCTGTTCTTGGAGACAACTAATCTCTCAAGGCGAACAAGCTCAAAAAATCATTGCCAGGATTAAAGCTGAAGAACAAAGTAGGCAGGATCAACCTGAGCAATCGGATCAAGCCCAATCTTCTCCAGAGCAATCGGACCAAGTCCAATCTCATCAGTCAGAAGGGGAAGATACTACGGCCACTGAAGCTAATCCTCTTCAGTAGGATACCGAGTCTCCAACAACTATCACGTTAATAGTTACCTCTGATAGTCAAACTCATCAGATAATGGCCTACCCTGTGATATGACTCTATTCAGACTTCATGGATAGTGCCCCACTAGGTGATGTGCTTTGTCTACCTCTTTTTATTCCCCTGCTAAGTCTTAATCAAGACTGGGGGTTGATTACTTGGAATCCACTGGATTAAGAGTAACGAATCTTTCACATCGTCGAGTTAACATTACACTTCTGACGATCATCATCCCCACAGATGCATTCAGTTTGCATCACTCCTCCAAATTCTTGTCACGTTAACAATACACCTCTGACAAAACCCACTTATCAATCCTCGTCAATAGGATGATAAGTCCCCAAAGTTGCTCCAATTGCAACACAAATCCTGTCACGTTAACACTACACCTCTGACAAAATCAACTTATCGACTCTCTCCAATAGAGCGATAAGTTCTCAAAATTGCTTCCATAGCAATATCTTTCTTGTCACGTTAACACTACACCTCTGACAAAAATCCACTTATCGACTCTCTCCAATAGAGCGATAAGTTCTCAAAATTGCTTCCATAGCAATATCTTTCTTGTCACGTTAACACTACACCTCTGACAAAATCCGCTTATCGACTCTCTTCAATGGAGCGATAGGTCCACAAACTCGTCAAGTTAACACCACACCTCTGACGACCAAATCAACTTATCGACTCTCTTCAATAGAGCGATAGGTCCATAAAATACTGTTATGTTAACATAACACCTCTAACAGTCAACCCCCCAATGAACTTGTTAATTCTTTCGGTGTTTCAAGCTACACAGGAAGAAATGACACCAAAAATCCATGCCTTCACGCATGGGGGACTTTATCTCGATCCCTAATTAGAGATAAGTCTGCATCTAACACATGCTGCCGGGTAGCCTATTCCCGCAATAATAGCAAAGCCTACGTATTCAATATCGTAGCAGGTCGTTATTAATAACGCCAAAATCCATGCCTTACACGCATGGGGAATTTTATCCTGAATCCTAAGTAAGGATAAGTCAATGTCTAACACATGTTGCCGGGTAGCCTATTCCCGTAATAATAGCAAAAGCCTACGTATTCAATATCGTAGCACCAAAATCCATGCCTTACACGCATGGGGAATTTTATCCTGAATCCTAAGTAGGGATAAGTCAATGTCTAACACACGTTGCCGGTTAGTCTTTTACCGTGAAAAGGACATCAAAATCCATGCCTCACACGCATGGGGGACTTTATCTCGATCCCTAAATAGAGATAAGTCTACGCCTAACACGCGTTGCCGGTTAGTCTTTTCCCGTCAAAATGACAAAGTCTATGTATTCAAAATCATAGCATCAAGACTAAGAGAGTTCATTCTCTTAGCACAACGTTACATGTGGAACGGACCTAGATAATTCACATGCTAGCCCGACTCAAACGGTAGTCGGTAAAGGCTTATCAAATCCGTTGATGGCTGAGGGTTTGCCAAAAATCCTATGCACGTTTGCAGGTCCATCAGCTTAATGGATGTGAGCCGAGACTTAAGACAGATGCGCCAAAGACAAGTCTCAAAGACTTAGTCAAAAATGCACGGAAGCCACTCCCATGTCTTAAGTCAAAACGTTGAGGTCAGACCCGCGATGCAAAAACCGAACGCCGAGGATACACTCGCATTCCAAATTCAACATGCAAAGGTGAAACCCGCATCTCAAGTTCAAAATGCAGGGTCCACTCCCACATTCCAGAAGCAGGATTATGGCGCATACCTTCACGCAGGTCCTGCATGGAAAATCCCTTCAACCAAGCTGCCTTCGAAGCGAGTGCAGAGAACTACTCCTTTGTGACAGCTCCAAGATCAGAGTGAGATCCAAAGTATTCCAAAAATTCGTCCCAGTCAACTGCGAACTTTCGAAAACTTTGGAGGGGGTTCTGTAGGCTGTCTAAAAATCACAATAGATAGTTAATCCCCCATCAAATACCGATGATGGAAGTTACAATCTACCGACTTCCAGAAGGCTACAATTTGAGGACTTTCACGTAGAAGGTTACAATCTGACGACCTTCACAACAACTAATGAATGCCCTAATTCAACAGCCTTCACAATCAAGATCGGGAGTTACAATCTGACGACTCTCATATTTTCAAGGAGCCAAGACGAAGATTACAAGAGGACGATCTGTGCAAAGCTCTAGCAAAAGAGACTACAAATTGACGGTCTCTTCATATTGGAATGCAGATATCTCTCAAACCGTAAGGAATTTGGCGAAACGGAGGAAGCGAACCGAAGCCTTCGGCTAGGTTCGGATGGCCCCGTCTCGTCGAGATAGCCGATTTTCATATATAATTCGTCTAATTCCGACTTACGGTTTGAAAGTTATGACCTGTTCTTCGCAGCAAATTATGTTCTGAGGTCCGTCTGCAAGACTGGACTTCATCAGAACATTGGACTTAGCCTGAAGCCCGCCAAGCCCGCCTAAGGTTCGCCTCTGCATTACAGAGTCAAAGCGCACATGCTCAACTCTGCGTTTTCAACATCAAAACGCAGAGTTAATCGCTAAAATAGCATAACTGTGCGTTTTCAGCCGTTAACAGGCTCAACTCTGCGTTTTCAACATCAAAACGCAGAGTTAACCTCTAAAACAACACGAACTGTGCGTTTTCAGCCGTTAACAGGATCAACTCTGCGTTTTCAACATCAAAACGCAGAGTTAATCTCTAAAATAGCACAACTGTGCGTTTTCAGCCTAAAACAGGCTTAACTCTGCGTTTTCCAGCAGACATCTAACTCTGTGACGCAGAGTTAAAGCACAAACGCACACATAACGTGCGTTCTTCAACAAACTCAACCATGCGTCCCAAACTCATGATGCAGAGTTGAATTTCAACGCACAAGCTACCTGTATGTCTCCAATTCCAGAACGCATGCGGCCTGTGCGTTTCAAACCTTTGACAAAGGTTTAACTCTGCGTCTCAGGCCTTAGACGCAGAGTTAAGGCCCAGAACGCCGTTTTTAGCGTTTGACTCGTTCAAGCACGCAATGAACAGTTCCAGGAACTGTTTTTCCCCACGATTTGAGGGATTTTCGCCCCACTTAAGAGCGGATTAAGGGGGTAGTTACCACCCTAAATCCCCTATAAATAGTAGGAAACTCAACTGAGTTCAGATGCTTCTTTTTTGGGCAGCAAAGAAGCGATCTGCGGCTTTTTTGGCTTTTTTGGCTCTGGGCTCTGGGATCCTTCTTTTTGGGCAGCAAGGGGGAGATCGACGTTCATCCCCAGCAACGATCGACCACAGGAGCATTCCCTTGGCTTATTAACCGAACTTTCGGTTCAAATCAACTCTTTTTCAAGAGTTCAAACTCGTTCAGAGTTATCAACTCGATCAGAGTTCAAAACTTGCTCTGCAAGTTCTTCTAAAACTCGTTCAGAGTTATCAACTCAATCAGAGTTCAAAACTTGCTCTGCAAGTTCTTCTAAAACTCGTTCAGAGTTATCAACTCGTCAAGAGTTATTTTCCAAAACTTGCCACGCAAGTTCTCCACAGCGTCAAATCGTGAGGAGAAAATCACGTTCCAGTGAATCAAGACGTTCGGATCGTCAACGAGAAGCAAACTCGACGCGAGCATTCGAGGGAGGCATCTCATCGCCACTGTGAAGAACCCAGAATTAAACAAAGGGGAGAATCAAATTCATTCTTCTCTCTTTTGTAATCGGAATCCAAATTGTAATTGATTTTGAGAGGAATACAAGTCAAATTTTTCTTTCATTGTCTTTTTACTGCAAATTTCCAACAAACAGTTACTAGAT
The DNA here is from genome assembly GCF_001876935.1 of Asparagus officinalis. NCBI lineage: Eukaryota > Viridiplantae > Streptophyta > Magnoliopsida > Asparagales > Asparagaceae > Asparagus > Asparagus officinalis. The sequence continues at coordinate 18,051,975 of NC_033799.1, read as the reverse complement.
CTTTGATAAATTGGTCAATTTAGGGGTTTGATATTGGGATTTCAATTGATGGATTTTATTGTTGTTAAAAAAAATTTAAATTCCTAACTCATGAATTTTAGTTAATATACTATATTTTATTGTTGATTTTAAATGAGTTTATGGGAGTTTGTTTTAATTACAGAAGTAGTAATTTTCTTGTATATGATGTGAAGAATAGCTCAAACTTTTTTAAAAGTAATTTTTAGTATTTTTTTTTAAAAGTATCTTTGTAGCTTAATGTGGTATATATGATGAAAGTTTCGATGAGAAATACTACGAAAGTTCTTATTGTAATTTGGTATTCGGGATATTAAGTAGTTTTTTTTACAAGTTATTCCAAGAAAGATTATACCTACATATTGGAAGAGAGTTGTTGCTTCATATTATCATTGTAAATTATAGATTCATGACTCTATGGTCATTCTTGTCAATGCACTTTGTATATTGATAGAATTGGCTATGGACAATGGTATTGAGGTTGTGATTCATTGTAAATAATGGTAAGTGTACTTAAATTTATTATCGCCTCATTGAAGTCCAAGCTTTCATTTGTTTGGCGAGTCTAATAGGTATAGGAATACTATTATTTGTTGGTATAAGATTTCACCCTTAGAACTTGTTAATATTATGAAATAGTTTTAATTATTTCTAAATGTTTAAGTAATGTTTTGTAAGCACTTAAAAGTAATTTGAACATGGTGCATTTCTTAGTTGTTGCGCTCTTTTTGTTTTGTGGATAAAATATGATGAAAGTTTGGATGAGAAGTACTAAGAAAGTTCCAATTGGAGTTTGGTATTGGTTAATTATGTACTTTTTAAAAAAATAATTTGCATATCCAATTAATTTCTACGACTTGAATACGGTGCATTTCTTAGTTGGTAAATTGTATGGTTGTTTATACGATGTAATGGCTATCGTATCTTGATAAATGCATGATTTTGTTTGTTTTAATAATGTTAATACCTACTTTAATATGATGCTAGTATTATAGATGGATGATGGCCTTGATGAAGAGACTGTAATTGACATGTGCTCGGGTGTCGCACTCTCTATTTTAGTCATGATTATGACATTTTATGAGGAGAATGAAAAGTAGATGTAGGTCCATTCGCCAGGGTCCTAGTGAGGAGAAAAAAAATCACATGGATCAGACATATAATGGATTCAGTGATAGCTATGTCAACTATGTTAGAATGCGCAGTGGTGCTTTTATGAAGCTTGCAAAATGTATGAGGAGGGGTGATGTATTACGAGACTCGAGACACGTTACAGTAGAGGAGCAGCTTGCTATGACTTTTAATATATTGGGGCATAAAACTAAAAATCGAATTGTTAGGTCATATTTTATTAGATCTGGTGAGACTGTAAGTAGATATTTTAACAACTTATTAGAAGCAATTTGCCACATACGTCCGCACTTCTTGAGACATGCACGAAATGAAGTTTTGCCAGAGATCATGAACAATCCTTTATACTACCCTTATGTTAAGGTATACACTCTATACTTTGTGAATATCTCCATTACTTGTTTAATTTAATACAGATATTCACTAGTAATATTTTATACTATAGGATTGTATCAGTATGATAGATGGAACACGTATTGATGCTATGTTACCCGCCCATCTTGCTCCATGATTCTGTGGTCGCAAAGGAGTCACAAAAAATATTCTAGTGGCGTGTACTCCAAACAAGCTATTCACCTACGTATTAGCGGGTTAGGAAGATTCTGCAAATGACTTTAGAGTCCTTCAAGATGCATTATCTAGACCACATCCTCATGGCCTGAGAGTATATGATGGTAATTTCATTAAAATTTCAAATCCTACATATTTACTTCAGCAATAAGATTGATATCCAATGCAATGTTAAAAATACTAATAAACAATTTTATATCATGAAAATTATAGGAAAATATTATTTGTATGATGATGGATACACGACCATGCCTGGCTTTATCTCCCCATATCGTGGTGTCTGTTACCATTTGAAGGAACAAATAGGAAGAACACCCAAAAATAGAAGGGAATTATTCAATCTTAGACATTCTTCATTAAGGTCTAAGATTGAATCTACATTTGGTTGTTTGAAGAATCGTTTCAAGATTCTCACTGCTAAGCCTCATTACTTCATGCACAAGTTGATATTGTATTGGCATGCGTGGTTCTTCACAATTACATTGTAATGGTTGACCCGGATGATGAGATATTCAATAATACAGTTGACATTGAAGAGGTTAAATGTGATATTGCGGGCAAAGAAAAAAAATAATATTGTCAATTTTTCTCAACCTCAAACTCAAAGGGAGCAAACTCAATCAAGAAATCTATGGAAGGATCGTAGAGATCAAATAGTTTGGGAGATATAGGTTGACTATTGTGAAAAGTATAAGGATGGGAATATCAATAAAATTGGTATGTGAATTTGCTTGACTTTGTAGTGATGGTTTGTTAGGAAAATTGGCTTGTGTAAATTTTCTATTATCAACAACATTATTTTATAAGCAAGTTTGTAAAACTATTTAATCTTCATATGTAATATTTGTGTGATGACCTATATATGTTGTATGTACTTTAATTCTATTATGTTTCAGTTACTTTACTTTGTTTTATGTGTGGTGAATTAGCTTAACTTTGTTTGGTGTACTTTTATCAAATTATTTTTAGGTATGTCCGACAACTTTAGTTGTGAGAAACTTGATAAGGGTAAGGAAAAAACACGGCATCAACTCCATCCCCTAGGACCCCAAGAAATTCATCAATCCCTTGTGGGTTCAACCTGGGATATATGCCCTATCATTCTTCACAAGTTGGTCAATGTCCTAATTCATGGAACAATTTTAAAATGCAAGATGGTAACTTTTGGGTAATGACCTAGCAACCACCAATTTCATTAATGAACATGTTAAATGCTCTTATCTTGCAACATCCAAGTTTTAGCATGGGTGAAACCCCATCCCCTAATTAACAATGTCAAAGAAACAAGAAGAATGCTATTGATGTTGAGGATGATGAAAGTACATCCCCCAACCCAAAGAGGAAAAAAAAGTTCTTGCTAATAAAAATAAAATTAAGACTACAAGCACGGGGAGTGCTAACCAATTATGAGAGAGCAAATATGATGATGTGCTAATTCCTTTCCTTGCAAACTATATCAACCAATGGATGAAAGCCGATAAAAAGTTCAAGAAGACTGCTTATCATTCGGCCGTCATTGAGATCAATAAACAGTTTGGCTCAGGATTTACTAGAAAAAAATATGGACAACCATATGAAAACTTGTCGTAATAGGTATTTTGACATGCAAAAATGCTATAATTTGAGCGGTGTGGGTTGGGATGATGTGAATGAATAAACAATTTACTATGGATGAAGATTGCTTTGATAGATGGCTTGAGGTAGAAAAAAAATTAACATTTTTTATTTGAATGAAACATATTATTTTATTTTTGAATAAGTTTAGAGTTAATATATATCCTTAACTTTGCAGAACAAAAGTATTCCTAGTTCTAAGCTTAGGGAATACATCAACAACCTTATGAAACATTTTAAAAATCTTGTAATTATTATCGAAAATGATCAAGCAAGAGGAGACAAATTCGGTGGTAGTTTACATTTTAGTATTGATGCAAATGATGATGATATCGCAACGCATAGAGAGAACACTCGTAGCTATGTATCGTTAGATGACAAGAGGTTAATATGCATGGGGCAGAGAAGTTGGGCAAAGCTATATTTACACACAAAGCGGACTTTAGCTTGGAAGTTCTTGATAAGTTTTATCAAGAATTGCATGAAAAAGAATCACGTGCTAGGCCATTTATAGGGCGGTCATCTGTCATGCAAAAGAAGGTGTTGAAGGATTTCATGTAGAGTCGACAGTGAATTTGACCGAAGGATGATTTTGAGATGTTTTTGTATATCTAATTGTCTGCAATAACGTTTATTTTTTTTTGTATGTAAATGGGCTTAATGAATGCTCATTCTTTTGGCTACAACAATGTTAATTTGCTTATTTTTGTATGTAAATGAGCTTGATGAATGCTCATTCTTTTGGCTAGATTTCCTAATTCATGTGTAATATTGTGTTCATGACACTAAATGTGATTGATGTATGAAACCATCTTTATAATTGACATGAGAACTTGTGATGACTATTTAATTTTTACTCTTTAATATTTTTAGTTGTTTGATACATGTATAATTAATTGATTGGTTGTAATTATCAAAATTTGGTCTTCGATTGTTGACATATTTCTCGTGCAATGTAGATTGGGAATGCACCATGCAGCCCGGGCCCGATAGTGATGAGGTCCTCTATGATCAATCTCGGCACCGTTCTCAGAAAATATCATTTTCGGAGGTAACTGATTTGTTAAATACAAGTAAACTATTATCTCCATTACTATTTCATTTGCGTCTAATAATATATTGAATAATTATGTAGAGAGGACCGGAGTTAGTCATGTTTAATCATAGCCTAGGTCATTCTCGATGGACACTTGATGATGAGCGTATGATCGCCATAGTAGCACAAGCTGGTTTTCTTACATGATCGAAGCTAAGATGGATGAAATTAGATTGGCCGCTTATTACTGCTTTGATAGATAGATGGAGGCCAAAGATAAACACAATCCACCTGCACCTCGGAGAGTCGACCATTACTCTTCAAGACGTATCAGTCATACTAGATATTCGCATTGATGGTCCGTGTGTTATAGGCATAGATAACCGTGCATGGCGAAAAGTATGTGATGATTTGTTAGGAGCAACTCCACCCTCGTTGACCGGAGGGTATATGAGACTGAAGTGGTTGAAGGAGAATTTCTCGCACCTGCTGTTAGCTGATGCAACACAAGAGGTGATTGAGCGCCATACACATGCTTATATTTTGCACATGACTGGGACAATTCTTTTTCCTGATTCCAGTAAAGATAAAATACATTTGAGGTATGTGAATTAATTGTTTTAAAATTTTATATAATCACATTGGAGACTTGACCTTATCTTTGACTATTTTTTTAAATGTGCCTAGGTGGTTATCAATCATTGAGGACTTAGACATTTGCGGCACACTATCATGGGGTAGTGCTGTTTTAGCATACCTGTATTGAGAAATGTAAAAGGTGGCTTTAATGCAAAATAAAGAGCTGAAGGGATGTCTTTCTTTATTGCAAGTTTGGGGGGTGGGAGAGACTTGTTCTAAGAACGAGATTATGCGAGACTTGAGTTTTAGATGGACATATACCGCTTGGGTGTAGGTAGACACATCTGAATCTAGCCAATGCATTAATATTTTCCAATTATATTCGTGAATTATTTGAACCTTGAATAAGTTTGAAATCTATACAGATGAAACGTCCAGAAATGTTATGACCAGACCCCAGCAAGATAGTTGGACTTTTACAAAAATGAGCTTGATCGGATAAAGATTTTCCAGGTTTTTGAATTTAACTTCAAGAATATTCAATCTTATAAGGAACTAACACAAATCTAATTTATGAAATACTAATGCATGTAATGTTATTTAGTTCTCCTAGGAGCCATATGATACGCTTCCACAACTACCACTAATCTGCACGGAAGGTCAAGGAATATGGAGAGTAAGAGTTCCACTAATATGCTTTGAAATAGTAGAGATGCATGTGTCGGATCGTGTGCTTAGACAATTTGGAATACCGCAACACATTCCAGAAGAAGTTCAAAAAGTAGAGAGAAATATCATGAAATGAGGTCATCATATAGACTGGGCAAATACTCATGTGCGATATATAGAGAAATGGAATGATCACCATTTCTGTATCGTACAACCACTTGATCCTCCTCTTCAGGAGTCGGCTTATATTACATGGTATTGGAGGATTACTCAAAGATGGATTATAAATGAGACCGGTCCTCCACTAGATGATGATCAACAACGTGCCCTACAAAAGAGATACATGCCCGGGGGGTTAGATGAGAGAGAATTTGTAAGTTATTTGGATGGTAAGCTCATCACTTGTTTCGTATTGTTAAAATTATTTAAGTATTCCAATTTTTGTCTTGCATGCAAATAAATGCTTTTGATGATATTGAGGCTATTGCAAACGAGGGTCCGACACAATCAGGAAGAGATCCATCGTGACCACTATTCAAAAAGATATTGCAGAGAATTCGTAGAGGTATGAATTGAACTCACGAGGATCTTCATGATGGTCGGGAGGTAATGGTTCAACCAAGTCAACGGAGATGACAAGGATCTTGTAGGAATGATGATGAGGCTAGTCCTTCACAACAAGTTAGTGCTACATCTCAAACACACACATACCCCCAACCAGACAATGAACTCATGTAACATCAACCTCCTAAAGGACGACGAAGATCTTCTCGGGTGACTGGAGCAAGACAAAGGCGGCTGAGATGATTTCTAGGTTATGTTTGTGGATTGATTACAATTTAGAGCTATATTTGTTGTTTCACATATCTTAGAAGAGATTATGTAGGTCCAGCTAGTAAAATATCGTTCTTGGCTTAGATATTAGAATTGATGATGAGGGGATGACATTAGAATACTTGACTCCTATGATTGTGATGATATGTAGTTTTTTGATACTATAACTTTTTGATTTTGTTTATTTTGTTTTGCTCATGTATTTATTTGACATTTCTGCTGATTTGTGTGTTCGTGATGATATAGAATGCTTTGAGAATTCATTTATCTATCAGGATAGGAATTGTGATATGGGATTTTAATTTGATATTTTTTGATGTGACTCTGCTGCCTTAGTTCAGGCAAAGGGTTATGAGAACAACGAGACAGGACCAAAAGCAAAAAAGGTATGGGCATGAGATTATTCTTTTTCGCTCTTAAGTGATGCCTTTTTCATTTTTATTATTTTCTATGTGTTGCATGTCATTTTATGGAGCTCTTTTTCACATAAATTTCATCATTTTGATTATCATTGTGATTTAGTTGATACATTGTCGCATTGGAGGCTTAACACTTGACAGGAAGGGGAAAAAAAAGCCGTGGGAGGCTTATTTCTCTGCCTTGCTGTGGTGTATCTGGATTAACAGAAACTCTCGAATCTTTCTACACTAGTTTGTAAGCACTCTCTAGAGCTCAGAGGACCGCTACTATGACCCAGTCAAGACATGCGACGACTAGCGGTAGCGCAGGCTGCCCAAATATCATGGATTGAAGCAGCTGATATGGACAGAGTCTTTTGCTCTTGTATAAACACTGAATGTCAAGACTTTTTATGCTCTTTTCAGTAGTTGTAGTAGCTTTAACTTTTGGATGATGTACTGGTGATTTTATGCTTATGTCTACAGCTTAGAGCTGGAGGTAGAATATTTCTCTTTTGCAAAGTAATACAATGACATGGGTGGAGTTTTTAGGAAATCCATGGGACTACTAGTCCCATGGATTATATTTCTGCAAAATCTACGAGACTAGTGGTCCCGTTTACTGTTTGTGCACATTTTTGCGCACGCCCAGCAAGTCAACGGGACTAATAGTCCCGTAGATTTTGTTTCTACAAAATCTACGGGACTTGATGTCCCATGAACTCTAAATTTTGGAGATTATCTTCTTAAAAAGCCCCTCAACTTCACAAATATTGATGTCAGTCAGTCATTATCAAATTATTTGCACTTATTTCCTCAAATCCTTTCAATTTTTTTTTAAAAAATTACTACATCAAACTTAATATTAATCTATCAAATCTTTAGAGATTTTTGAATTACCCTCCTAAATTTCTATAATTAGTTGAAAGTAGTCACTAAAATATCTAAATATATTACAAATTACCCCCTTAAATTTAAAAGTAGACCCCCAAATCTTTAAACATTCAATTTCCTCTCTCAAATGTTTATATTTTGAATTTAGTCTCTCAAGTAGACCCCCAAATCTTTAAACATTCAATTTCCTTAAGCTGTTTGGTTGTTGTTGGTAAAGTTGTGTATTTATGACACAACTTGGAAAATTGTTGTCCACCTCATCAATTTTACTTTTATATTTTTCTTTGTTTGTTTTTGATTCCATTGGAATCATAAATTGCTTGTTTGGTTTGTAAATGTAACTTTAATTGTTTATTTGGAAAGTGTAAAAAGTGGTCCCTACTCAAATGATCATATTGGTTGGAATTATTTTTTATTATTTTTTCCTGACTTTAATGTCAGCTTTCTCCTAAAATCATGTCTTTTTTTATGAAATCACTTTACAGCGATGGGAGGGGGGGGGGGGTGGTTGGTGGTGTGTTAGGGGGTGTGCCCCTAACATTATTTTTTTAGTGTAGAAGCTTTGCTTTTGGCATTCGGTCATGCCAGCCCGTTTCTCACACGCATGGTTTCTAAATTCCTTGTGAAGTTTGTTGAGGTTGACAGCCATGGGGTGTGTTTCATCTAGATTTGTTGCTCTTTAGACTTTTTATTATGTTTTCTCTTCTTTTTTGTACTGGAAAAAAATATCCCAAAGTTAAAAGGAGTTTTTTTAATAAAATCTTAAAGTTAAAGAGGTTTTCTAATAATCCCTAACTTAAGGGAGGATTCTGATATTCGAAAACTTAGAGCGTTGTTTGATAATTGTCTAAAATTAAGCCAAAATTAAACTATCAAAATGCAAATGTCTATTTATAAGATCTGGAAGTAGTCCCCAACTCAAGGGGCAAAACAAAATCTCAACCCGAATTCAAATCGATATCAGATTTCCATATCGAACTAGTATTTTAACCCGTGTGATGCACGTATTAGTGTTTTTATTGATGCATATTATGCGTAGTACGTATACATCTGTGTGTAATTTGTGCTTTTTTGTTTAACTAGTATAATACACGTGCTTTGCACGTAAACGTACAAAATTTTTATTCAATAATAAAACTATGTGTTAATAAATAAAATTTTACAATAAGATTGCTTAAAAAGAAATGTACGAATTAGTTATTATTGTGTAGTTATTACAATTGAATAATTTTCTTTCAATGATTGCCCGGTGTTAACCTTTTTTAAAAAAAGTCCCCAAACCTAAAAGTGTTCTTAAGTAAAACTCACAATTCTATAAGTTCTCTTACATATGCTCTTCCAACTTAAAAGTTGTTAAATTAACTCTAAATTAACTAGACTGCATTAATCTTGCTAGCTTTTCCTAATGTTTCCTAAATAGTTACACTTGATACCTGTAATATATTGTTGGCCTTCTTGTTTTGATGATGTTTAACAAACAATTTACCACTAATATTGTTTGTCTAGTATTTGTATTTTCTTATTTATTATAGACAAACAACGTCGTTGGAGGTTGGATGGATTGCGCCATAACGATCATATCAAATGGAGGTTGGCGGAATTATGGAGTGAAGCATCGTACAATTCAAGTTCAAGATCCAAGTTTAGCTTCATCCGCAACGTGTACCAAGTTGAGCTACAATGAAGATCAAGACCAAGCTTGGGTAATCTAGTTTAGATTTTATATTATGTGTGTTAGATACTCTAAGCTCAATATCATACACACACACATTTATTGGTTTCTTCGTATATATATATATATATATAGTTATATATATATACATAAGTTTTGGTTTCTATGCATATATATAGTTATATATATATATATATACATGTGTTTTTGAGTTTTCATGTTTATAAATATGAAATCATATATTTCATATTTATTATTGTGTTTTAGTATATATTGCATAGAATATGCAATTTTGTGAAAATATTGTTTTCTTAGTTTTTGGACTTAACAATAATCATATACATGTTTTACTAAGTCTATAAAAACATTTCACAAAGTTTCAAAAGTTGGTTTATGTCAAAACATCAAAATTCAAGTATCTCATATTTTCATGTTTTGAACTATTTTGCAAAATGATGATTTTTCACAAATGGGAAATGCAATTTAAAAAATTCTTTTTGTAACATGTTTGTTTTCATGTTTATATACATTTCCCAAAGTTTCATTATTTTTGGACTTCATTTGTTATTTTTAACAATTTTCCAAAGTCTCAAAAATCAGCTTTTAAAAACCTGTTTTACTGTGTATCAGATTTCGGTCGACCACACCGGTCGACCGCTCATATGTTTATTCATCAGTGGGCAGCAGAAAGTTTGTCGGTCAACTGGTGCGGTCGACCGAGAGCTCGAAATTTCCATCGGTCGACCGCACCGGTCGACCGAAGAAGTCTCTGCT
>NC_033799.1:17977157-18041776 GCF_001876935.1 Asparagus officinalis | reverse complement strand
TAGTTTGGTTTTTTGTTGCTCGCGGTCGATCACCGCGGTCGACCGCCGATATGACCGTTGGAACCCAACGGCTATTTTTCTGAGCTGTTTGCTTTGGGTTTTTTGTCATTTGCTTGGGGTTTATGCTGAAGTTTTAAGTGGGTATAAATACCCCATTACCTTCAGCTCTCCATACATCCAAGAGAATGTTTTTCAAATAGTTTAACAATGGTTTAAACTTGTTTAGTGTTTGTTTAAGTTTGTTTTAAGAAGCTTTTAAGCATTTGAGTGTTTTTGGTTTTGTGAATCAATTCCACAAGAGCTTGAGGAGATTATCTATTGAAGTTTGAGCTTCCAACTATCTTCCCTCCATCTCTTGTTATCAATTGAGAAGTTTTCTAAACTCAAACTTTAGCTTTACATTTATATACTTGTTTGATTATCATTGTTCTTAAGCTAGATTTTATATTTGAGTTTAGTTGATTTGATTTGATTTACTCATTATTACACACACCCACTTGTAATGACCGTAAAATTTTGATACTAGTTAAAATAAATTTTCGGTATTTTAAAATATTTAATTATGATTTTTAAAAGATTATTTGTATTTTTCTCGATTTTCTAGAATTTTTTATGATTTAAAGTCTAAGTTTTATATTTATTTAAATGGTTTTGATATTTATAAATTAATTTAGTGCAATGAAAAATTCTGGGATTTATCCGTTGTGTTACTGATACTATTACTTATTATTTTAAATAATACGTCGTATTATTATTACTATTACGTATTAATTCTTATATTATGTTGAATTATTAATTACGTATTATTTGTGTAAATTATTGTATTATTTTTATTATTACGTATCAGCTGTCGTATTAGCATAACTGGTACGTTTTATCGTGTAGATAATTGTCACATAATTATTTGATTTTAAATGTAAGTAAATATTTTTTATTATTAATTATTTCCGTTTAATTGTACAATACGGGTATATTTTTGACAGTTTCATATCAACTGTTGTATTAGCATAACAGGTACGTTTTTAATTGTAGATAATTATTATGTAATTGGTTTAATTTTTAAATACCCATAATTAATTATTTTAATTATTTTAACCCTAACCCTAATATTATATATATATATAAGTAAATGAATACCCGTAACCAAACCCACAAACCCAGCCGCCTCTCCCACGTTTCTCTCTCTCTCTCTCGCGACTTCAGATCCGAAACCGCCTCCGCCCTCTGCTCCGACGACCGCCCTGACCCACGCCGCCGCTCGTCTCCTTGCCCGCAGCATCCTCCTCCGCCCTCCGACGCCCCCAGCGTCGTTCGCCGCTTTCCTCCCCCAGCGAGCCAGCCCACACGCCCCAGCCACCGCTTGCACCGCTCCAACCTCACCCGCGCCGACGCCCAGCTCCCCCGCGGCCACCATCTCCGATCCTCACTGTCAGATCCGCTCCGATGAGCTCCACGCCCGCACCTGCCGTCGCCTTGGCTGTCGACGCCGACGGCCACGCTCAGCTCCGTCGACGACCAGCAGTCCCCAGCCCGCCCGTGCCTCTGCCTCCAAGCACGACACCTCGCGCCCGACCCGCTGACCCGTCGCCGATGTTGTCGCTACCCAAACCCGTCTCCGACAGTCCGCATCCGATCCAACCCGCATCGCACGTCGACGTCGATCCGTTCGACGAACCCGACGGGCAAGATCCCGCTCTCCTTGTTTCGTAGTTGAATATTTACATTATTATGAATCATTTACGTAGTTTAATTGTGACGTATTTATCTGCGTGGGTTGTTGCTGAAGAATATTGATCTGAATAATTGATATGTGATAAATAGTGTTTTTGGAATAATTATAATGAATTAAAAGAATTTAGTTCGGCAAAAGAATCATTTTTAGATAATTATAATAATTTAAAAGAATTTATTTTGGAAAATGAATTAGTTAGATTAATTGTTAAGCAAAATAATTTAAAACGAATTAATTTAGAAAAGATTATTTTCTGATTATGTACGTTGTTTATGATTTATAATTCTTATTTTGATTATTTAATATGCTATGATATTATTGCACATGATTTGTTGCATTGATTGTTTCATGTTGTGATTGAGAATCATTAGGAGTTTATGACTATAGTGACCCGTATGACACAGTTAGGATCTAGAACACCGTGTGTAGTTGACCTAGAATTACGAGAATTGGGATGAAAAGTCTTGGTCCATGTGAGTTGGTTGTGATTGTTGATTATTTCCAGGCTCGCACCAACGATATTCCTGTGTAGCGTTGGGGTGGGTCTGAGGTGATGTGATATTGTGATTATTATTTGTTTTCCAGGCTCGCGCCAGTGTCTTGTTTCGGCCTGGGGTGGGTCTGAGGTGTGCGGTATTATCGAGATTATTGATTGTTTTCCAGGCTCGCGCCAGTGTCTTGTTTCGGCCTGGGGTGGGTCTGAGGTGAGGTGATATCGAGATTATTATTTGTTTTCCAGGCTCGCGCCAGCGTCTTGTTTCGGCCTGGGGTGGGTCTGAGGAGCAGGGATATTGAGATTGTTGATTATTTGAGATGAGTGATGAGATAGTTAGTTACATGACCTCGATTCTTGGCTAAGTATGATTCTTGTGAGATGTAGCCAGTTGTGTTTCTTTTCATACATAGATCGGGGTCAATATTTAATTATCTACAATTTGAGACATATGGTATATACATGAGGGTTTCCTTGTTTGGATTATTTCGCTCGACGTACTACGTCTCTTGTTAAAGATTTTTAAGTATTAATTCCATCTATTGTATAACCTTGTTGCTTGGATGATTGTTCTGATCGCTAGCTGCATGTTTTTGTCACCTGAATGATTTACGGATTCTTATGATTATCATGTGGATCGCATGTTGATTTTGTTAGATTACCAGTTGCACGTTCTTTTGTTATTTCGGTTTTCGTATCGTTTTCCGCTTGTGTTTTCGGTCGTATCGTTTTTCGCATTGGATTTTCGTTCGTTCTATTTTTCTTTGTGGGGTCGGGTCTTGCCGTGCGCTATGCACCTGACGTACACCTGTTTTCTTTGGTGTACGTCAGACTTAGAGGAAGAACAGGTTCAGCTGGGAAATCATTAATAGCCAGAGGATTCTCAGCAGGAGCGCCCTGCAGACGGAGTAGAAGAAGCTGAAGCTTAGTTGTTGGTCATCCGTTTTCTTTTGTACTACCTTCCATTTCTATTTGATCAGTGTATTTTGTATCTTTTCAGTATTCATTTGTTCTATGTCTCGGATGTTATTCATTGTGATATGTATATTTTCTGTTCTGAGTTTGTCTATTATATTCTTGCTGATTGTGATCGAGGACCTGTGACTTCGTATTGTTTTTATTTCCAGACGCTTAGCGTATTAGATTGAGAAGACGGGGTCTAGCACTTATCTCTCCTCAGTCTAATACGTCGCGGGCTTGTTCACGTTCCGGTTTCCGTGTATTTTGGGAAGCGGGGCGTGACACCACTTGAGCTTATTGTATTTGCATACATAGTATATTAGGGTTGTGAGGGATTGTAACATTGAATTGTGCCTAATTGAGTTCTCCCCTTGTATGAGAGAACAAATCATTTTTTGTTACATTGTGAGTGTTGTAAGGTTTTCGGTGAGCTAAAAAACCGAGTGTGTTGTGAAGTTTTTGGTGAACTAGAAAACCGATTGTGAGGAGTGATGTTGATCGGTGAGCGTTGAAAACTGACACTGTGAGGTTAGGACGGAAGGTCCGAACTCCGTGATCATTTGAGTGTGTTTGAGTTTGTCATTAGCGCATTTGCTTTTGCATTTATCTTATATCGCCAATTATGCATTGCTCATTTATTTCATCCACTATCTAGTTCATATTGTCTACCCTTGTGTTAGTTTTATATCATTGCATATACATTTCCTATATCTCTTTGTTAGGATATATCTTGTTGTTCATATTGCTTATCCTAGCTCATCTATATTGTTGTATTTTATACTTGCTAGGATAACTCATTAATTAATTTTAATTGGCATGTAATCGGATTAGATTAGCATAAAACCCTAATCACCCCCCCTCTAGGGTCTAACATATATTACAATAGTTACTTCTCATTATAATTATTCTAGAATAAATTACACTAAACCATTATGAATTTTCAGTCTATATTAACTTTCAAAATTACACTAAACTCGTAATGACTTTTCTGTTTCAAAGAAGACCTCCAATAAATTTCTCAATTTTGTAGATATCCCCTATAAATTAGAAGCATGAAAAGGCATAAAGAGACATTTTGAAAGTTTCTGGGTGTTTGGAGTAATTTATCTAAAAGATATTGGCGGCTTTCTAAAAAAATATATATTAGGGGTTAATGTGATTTTGAAAGTTCATAGGATCTATGTATTGCAAAATGTTGAAAGTTCATGGGGTTTACTATAATTTACCTTATTTAATATTATTATTCTTAGTTCAAGTAATACTGTTAAAATAATTATATTATCTACATACTATAAAATATTTATCTAATTTAATTTTTAAATTATGCTCTTAAATAATATAGTAGTATAAATATTTTATAAATTTTTATTAAACTATTACTAACAATTAACTGTACTATTATTAATATTAAATAATTTCTTTGTAAAAATGTTAGTTTTTAATCATTACCAAGTATAGATTATTCAGTATCATGTAATAATCTTTACGAAAACACTCTAAAATAATATTAAATTATTTAATTAATTAATTTATTTATTTATATAATACTAAATAACTAGTGTAATTCATAATTTATGCAAGATTATTAAAAAATTACACTATTTATGCAAATAAAAATTTATTCTATTTATTTTATTGCTCATTGAATTATAGTATAATTCTTAATAGTATTTAGTAATATATTATTCTATTTATACTGTTATTTTAATTATTTTATTATAATTCATAAATAATTATTATAATATTTTTAATTGGTTACTATTAATAATTTAGTATACTTATTTTATAAATTATTTTATTTTATTATTTTTAAACAATTAATAGTTATAATATTATTGATAATCGTAATTATTTAGGAAGATGAGCACGTGCATAATGAATAAGAGGTTAAAGTTATTTAATGAAAGATTAATTAGAGATAATGACATAGTTAGAATTTATCAAAATTTGAGACGGCAAAAAAGAAAATTAAAAGTTTTAACAGCTCAATCCTCTTTTTATAGTAGTATAGATATAGATATAGATATAGATATAGATATAGATATTACTTAAATTTTATTCATTAATATTTCCTTGTAAATTTCTTATATTTACTTTAAACTACTTTTAAACATTGTATAATGTATAATATTTATGTGTTTGTAATAAACATTTAATAAAAGGGCTAGTGTTAGTATTTATTTATCACTCTTTTGTGTATAATATGTATTTGTAAACTACTTATTATAAAGTACATTATTATAAATTAGTATTTAAGTTGTGAGATGCACAAGCTAGAGTTATCTATCAATTATTGTAACATTCAGATGCAAATCCTAACTCCAACCGTAGAAACTAATTCGTTCACCAAACTCCCCAAACAAAAGCATCAAGTTGTGAAAACTATTCTCTTAGGAGGGGTTAGTCAATCAGAACTGAAAATTAGAACTGTGATAATTTGTAGGACAAATTTTTATGGTGTTAGTCAATAAGAACTAGAATTGTGATAATTTTTTAATGTGTTAGTCAAGTAGAATTCTAGAAGAACTAGAACTAGGATAATTTTTAAAATTATCCCACCAATTGTTTGACGTATATAGAAAAACATGAGTTCTTCTCCCCTAAATTATTCCACTTTTCAACCTAGAACTAGATGAGAACAAACTAGGACTTTTTGAATTGTTGAAAAATTATTAGTAGTTGAGTCCAATAAAATGAATGTTGCTAATACATTATGCATTATTATACATTATAAATGTATGCAAATAGCACTTGCAATGCATATAGAAAATTTTGAATAATTAACGGTTGATATTAAAAAAAGGATTAGTAATGTTTTGTGGATACACATAAATCACACTGAATAATAGATATTTACCTAGAATCAACAATATTTTGTAAGAAGTTTTAATAAATAAGTAATGCATACATAAAGATGGGAGCAAGTGCATCAAATTTAATTAGTATGAATGAGAAAAGAGTGGAGATGAAAGATTAATAGCAAGAAATCAAAAACTTGAGATTGATTTAGGAAATTAGGGACTTAACCAAAATACATGATTATATATGATCAAAATTGTTTTATACTTCATGATTATTATAGTATTTGTGATAATCAAATATGTTGCACTATTAATTTATAACTTAGTATTATTTTTTTATGAACTACTTCATGATTATTACTAGGTTAGTTTGCATGATTATTGATAGTAATAAGTATTAACAATAAGGTTATATATAGTTTAAGATTTATTAATATTGCTTTATATGATTATCAATTTATATTCGTACGCTTCAAAATATATAAATTAAGGCGTCATATTATCAAAATTCATAATTGTATATTTTCTAATTGGCTAAATTACCAGATTAGCATTCAAAGAAGTACCCTATGACCAACAAGGTATAAAATTATCTCTAACGACAACAAAGCATTTAAACTTGTATGACAAGACAAATAGGCCCAAAAATGAAATTTTTGGCTATTTTTCTGGCGACCACTCAGGTAATCTGCCATATGTGCTTTTGGTATGTTTATGATGACATGACAACTGTAGTTAGCTTCATTCAACTCATTAGAATGAGCAAATTAGGGTAAAAAGATGGATTTTTTAAAATTTGGGGCTCCTCTCATCAAATTGGTGGTTCTTCATTGCTTGAGCTCAAGGAATCCATGTTCTCAAGCAATGTAGAACCCTAATTTGATAGAAGAAGGAGAAGAAGCTCCCAAATTAGAAAACCACTATATACTTTTACACTAATTGAAAAATATACCCCTCTAATGATTTGGATTAAGCTAACTACAACTGTCATGTTATCATAAATATGCCACATAAGCATCATGTGATAGATTATATGAGTGGTCGTTGGAAAACTTGGCCGAACAATCCATTTTTAGCCTATTTGTCTCATCATATAAGGTTAAATGTCTTGTTATCGCCAGAGATAATTTTGATACCAATCTGCTCATTGGATACTACTTTTAAGACCAATCTGGTAATTTAGCCCTTCCTAATTACTCCAAATTATCCCACATTATTTTACCAAAATATGCCACTTCTAAAAAATTATCCAACATTGTTTTATTAAAATATCCTACTTGCATAAAATTATCCCACTTGAACAGTTATTCTAATTGTACTTAAAAAGTTCTAATTGACTAACACCCCTTAAAAATTTGTAATTTACAAATACACAAAACTATTAAGCATTACATTAAAATCAAGGAATTATAAAAAATTATTAAAATTTTTCATACTTTAGAGGTGTAATTTGCAATGGACTAAACTTTAAGGGTGTTTTTTTTATAAATTTCAAATTTAATAGATTTCCAATTAGTTATGTTCTTTATAAAAAAGTTATGGGTAATATTGACCATTAAAAGTTTTTCCTAAACCTCTACTTTTAAAGGGAGTATGATATTTTTTGTAATTTTTTAATTTTTTAGGGGTTATTAGTAATTTTGTATATTCATTTTAGTGTCCATAGGTTAGAAATTTCTCGTGGTGTTTTTTTGTAAATTATAAAATTTAAGGGATTTTCTATAATTTTTAAACTTATAGGCCTTTTCTACATATTATAAATTGTTATATACTATTTATAATTCCTATATTTTCAATTTACTAATGATTTTTAAATTCTAAGGGTGTTCTTTGTAAAATTTAAAATTTGAATATTTGTTTGTAATTTTTGAAGCTTTAAGGGTGTTTTTTTATAAATTATAAATTATGTAGGGGATATTTATAATTCCTATATTTTTAATGTACTGTAAAGTTAAAAATTATCAGGATTTTTGTAAATTTTACAATTTTGAGGATTTTATTTTACAATTTGTAAAAAATTCAGATTGCTTATTGCAAATTCCCTAAATTTTTGGGTGTTGTTTGTGTTTTTGTAGGTTTTTACTGTGTTTATTGGTTTGAAATTGTTAATGTTTTTTTTATAAATTTTGAATTTTTAGGGGTGTCTTTTCAATTTTCAAAACTTACAAGATATTTTCTCCAAAGTCAAAAAACTTTTAATTTCTAGCTAGTATATGTTTTTTAGATTTCTCACTGAATTGAAATAAGTAAAATTTAACAATTTTCAATATGTTTTAATAAAATTTTGAATTTGTAGGGTTGTTTTCGTAATTTTAAAAACTTTGGAAGATATTTTTTACAAAGTCCAAAAATTTTTAGATGCTGGCTAGCATATGTTTTTTAGAGTTCTCTGTGAACTGAAATAAGTAAAGCATTTGAATTATATCAAACGTATCTCCTTTATCCAATAACATGTTAAGTCTCATTTAAAAAATGATAAATCATTTAATTACCAATGCAAAGAAGATATGATAATTAGAATAAATAGAATAACAATGTAATATTAAAAAAAAAGTTAACGATACTATTGATCATGAAAAGATTTTTCCCAACTCTTATTTTTAAAAAGAGTATGATTAAAAGCTCAAACCCTATATTAGATCACTTTAATGTGCTAACCTTAATTGATTGATAGCACATAATACATATCTATTTAATATATTTGCCCATATATTAGATTTACGTCCAGCAGAACGAACATCTCTTTAAGTGCTAAAAACTGGTGACTATTTTGGAATATTCGATCGAATCAATCAGGTATGCTACTTTTGAAGCCAACCCACATCTCTATTTATTTGGGCAAAGGGTAACAATAGTGTTGTCCTGCACAGTTCCAATACACCAAATCTTTGAACGGGGCCTCAGTCAGATAGAAAAGCAAGCACGTATGTTTCAAGATGCTCTAGCTTTATCCTGATACATAAAAGAATTAATCACCAAATTGCAAAATCACCAAAAGTTCAAAAATTTTCATTAGAACTATTCTTCTCCACAAAATTTTATACGTTGTTTCTTAGAGAACTCTTAACATTAAACATATTTCTTATGTACATGAGCGAAATTCTTAGAAAACTCTTAATATTGAACATATTTCTTATAGAACTCTTGATATTCAACATATATATTTCTTATATACAGGATTAAAATTCTTAAATTTTGTTGCGCTAATCAAGAAAGGGTAAAACAATCTCCACACGTGTCTTACAGAGAATGAGAACAATAATTAACAAATTCAAAGTGGTATAAAATTCTCACTACAAAGGAATTTTCTCCTCCAAAGCTTTTTTCCCGATAATCAAAAGAATGTTAAATATATATGCTCATGCAAGGGACCAAAATGCAGACGTATTTCTGAGCCATGGTTAACTCAATTCATATTTTAACTTCATATAAATGTTATCCTAGTTCTAGACTTGCTTGCTATATGGTTTCTACGTGCGTATCAAGCTGGATAATTTCAATCCATCATTCGATTGGCAAAGAAAACAATGAGGTTGACAAATACAATATAGAATCATATTATCGCAGATATAAATACTACTTTGAAAAAGGAACAACTATATTAACAAATAAACAAATAAGGTTACACAAAACTTAATCATAGATCAACTCAAATAATGCATTAAACTCATAATAAAAAAGAAAAACATGTATGTAAGCTCAGAAGAGGAGTTGAGCTACTAATCCACTTAAGTGGATACTGGCATTTGTCCACCCAACTTTTGTTAGGGGTGGCAAATTATGACCCGACTCATCAACCCGACCTAACCCGACCTGTTTATATTGGGTGTGGGTCGAGTTATATGAGTCGGGTAACAAATGGGTCAACCCGATCTAACTTGTTTATTAGATGGGTGAATTAGGGTTGACCCGAACTGACCCGTGTAACCCAATGACTGACCCTTTCAATTCTAAATGGGACAAATTTTTAAAATAGTCCCATTTACAAAAATATTCCCAAAAGACGATCCATTTTAAAAATAATTGTCAAAACCGACCTAGTTTTAGCCGTTGGGCTGAAACTAGGTCGGTTTTGATGAAAAAACTATGAAACTTCACGGGACCTAGAGTCCCATGAAGTTTAGCAGTCATTTAACTAAGTTGTTAAACTTCACGGGACTTCAAGCTGTTAGGATATGTGAAGCCTAACTATCAGACATGCCCTATGCTTCAGAAGAGAGGAGGAACAAAGTTGGAACAGGAGGAACATGATTGACGACGACGAAGTTCAAGCAAAACGACGAAGGAGACAGTTTTCTGCATCGCGGTCGACCAGCAATGGCGCGGCGGTCGACCGACGTCGTGCACAGCTGGGTGCACAGGCCAGGAGCTCATCGCGGTCGACCGAGCATGGCGCTGCGGTCGACCGACAAAAGTCCAGAGAGCAATCCAGAGTTTTGTCTTCGTCGCGGTCGACCGCACATGGCGCTGCGGTCGACCGCCCAAAGTCCAGAGAGCTCGATCAGGAATAGGATTCGTCGCGGTCGACCGCACGTGGTGCGGCGGTCGACCGGAGTCGGGTTTTGGCCCAGTTTCGAATTTTAACCTGTTTTGTTCTGTTTCCTTCTTTACTTGTTAAACCCTTAAGTCTATAAAAGGGTTGATTAGGGCATGATGTATTGAGACGAAAAATAGTGAATTTTTCTCCTGCGGCGGCCGTGGACGTAGTTTCTCACATTGAGAAGCGAACCACGTAAATCTTGTGTGTTTGAGATTGTTTGATTTTCTCTCTTCTCTCCTAAATCTCTATTTCCAAATCGCATCAGGGGGGTTGTGCATCCCCAACAAGTGGTATCAGAGCTTCCAGGTTCGGCGCGAGCGATTTGAGGTCAGAGACAATGGGATCTGAGAAGGAAACATCCAAGATTGAGAAGTTTGATGGAACAAACTTCGGGTTCTGGAAGATGCAGATGGAAGACTACCTCTATCAGAAGGATTTATACCTACCATTGGGAGAGAAGCCGACGGATATGAAAGATGCGGATTGGAAGCTATTGGATCGAAAGGCCCTTGGAGCGATCAGGTTGACCTTGTCTAAATCAGTAGCGTTCAACATCAAGAATCAGAATACGACGGCGGATCTCATGGCGGCGTTGTCCAGTATGTATGAGCAGCCCTCTGCGGCGAATAAGGTACATCTCATTAAAAAGTTGTTTAATTTGAGGATGTCCGAGAGCCAGAAATTCAAGGAACACCTGAACGAGTTTAACGAGATCACGGATCAACTAAACTCGGTCAATATTCAGTTTGACGATGAAATCCAAGCCCTCTTGATACTTGGTCAATTGCCCGACAGTTGGAAGGGTACCGTTATCTCGATCAGCGGATCATGTGGCAAATCAAAGCTGAAGTTTTCAGAGGTGGTGGACATGATTATGACTGAGGAAATAAGAAGACAAGAGGAAGGGATTTCTAATTCAGGGTCGGCGTTGAACCTTGAGGGCAGAGGAAGAAACAGAAACATAAATAGAGGGAATAGCCGAGGAAGATCTAACTCGAGGAACG
This sequence comes from Asparagus officinalis, assembly GCF_001876935.1. Lineage (NCBI taxonomy): Eukaryota > Viridiplantae > Streptophyta > Magnoliopsida > Asparagales > Asparagaceae > Asparagus > Asparagus officinalis. The sequence goes on along the minus strand of NC_033799.1, from coordinate 18,030,246 downwards.
GAAGGCCAAAGTCCAGGAACCGCAAGGGCAAGAAGGAAATTGACTGCTGGAATTGTGGCAAGTTTGGCCACTATGAAAATCAGTGCCGAGAACCCAAGAAAGACAAGGAGAACAAGACTGAAGCGAACGTGGCCTCAGGAGAATCAGATGATGCCCTAATCTGTTCGTTGGAGAGCAAAACTGAATCGTGGGTGCTGGATTCAGGAGCTTCGTTTCATGCTACCTCAAATAGAGATTTATTTGAGAACTACGTTTCAGGAAACCTAGGAAAAGTCTATCTTGGTGACGATCAGCCCTGTGATATTGTTGGCAAAGGAGTCGTGCAGATCAAGCTCAATGGGTCTATATGGAAGCTGAGCGATGTGAGACATGTTCCTAGCTTGAGGAAAAATCTGATTTCCATAGGACAATTGGCGAAAGAGGGATACGTATCAACCTTTGCATGTGATACATGGAAGGTTACAAAGGGATCCATGGTTGTTGCCCGTGGTACGAAGACGGGATCTCTCTACATGACGATAGATGCACGAGGTTCCATTGCAGTGGCTGAAGGCAGTGAAGACCCAAATTTGTGGCACCAGAGGCTAGGTCACATGAGTAGCAAAGGCCTAAAGGTTATGCAATCGAACGGGAAGTTACCAGGTTTGAGATCGGCTGATATTGACTTATGTGAAAGTTGTATTCTTGGGAAACAAAAGAGAATAAGCTTCAAAAGGGTTGGCAGAACTCCTAAAGAAGAGAAGCTTGAGTTAGTTCACACAGATGTGTGGGGCCCAGCATCAGTTCCATCCACCGGCGGAAGGTTATATTTCGTGACCTTTATAGATGATCACTCGAGGAAGACTTGGGTCTATTTCATGAAACACAAATCAGAAGTGTTTGAAGTCTTCAAGCGATGGAAGGCTATGGTTGAGAACGAGACCGGTTTGAAGATCAAGAAGCTTCGTTCTGACAACAGCGGCGAGTATGAAGACTCAGAGTTCAAGAAGTTCTGTTATGACAGCGGCATTAGATTAGAGAGGACAGTGCCAGGTACACCCCAGCAGAATGGCGTAGCAGAACGCATGAACAGAACATTGACTGAGAGAGCCAGAAGTATGCGGTTACAAGCAGGTTTTCCAAAGCAATTCTGGGCAGAAGCAGTCAACACAGCTGCCTACTTGATCAACCGGGGACCATCAGTGCCTTTGGAGCACAAAATACCTGAAGAAGTATGGAGTGGAAAGCAGGTAAATCTCTCTCACCTGAGAGTATTTGGATGTGTTTCATATGTACATCTGAGTGATCATGCTAGAAGCAAACTCGATCCTAAGTCCTTAAAATGTTTCTTTGTTGGCTATGGCGGCGATGAGTTTGGCTACAAGTTCTGGGATGAGCAGAACAAGAAAATCATCAGAAGCAGGGATGTGGTCTTTAACGAATCAGTCCTCTACAAAGACCGTGATGCAGTTCAGCCCACTAGCTCGATGCAGAGTGATCCTACATATTTCGAGTCAGATGATGCCTCAGATGGAGGCAATCCCGAAGCTAGTTCTGATGAAGAAGAAGAGATGATGGATGAGACCACTTCAGAGGGGGCAGATGAAGATGGAGAGACTGTTTCGCCCGTTAGAGAGTTGAGGCGGTCAGCTAGAGTCCCCAAGCCTAATCCAAAGTATCCATCACTACAGCCCAGAGCTCATCTCAACTACCTATTGTTGAGTGACGGTGGAGAGCCAGAAAGTTATGATGAAGCCCTTCGAGTGGATGATGCGAGCAAGTGGGAGCTCGCCATGAAAGATGAAATAAAATCATTGAACACTAACAAGACATGGGAACTTGCGAAGCTACCAACGGGGAAAAAGGCCTTGAGCAATAAATGGGTGTACAGAATCAAAGAGGAACATGATGATTCCAAGAGATACAAGGCCAGATTGGTGGTTAAAGGATTTCAGCAGAGGGAAGGAGTTGATTACACAGAGATCTTCTCTCCAGTAGTCAAACTGACTACCATCAGAACAGTCCTGAGTATTGTTGCAGCTGAAGATCTACATCTCGAGCAGCTAGATGTAAAGACAGCTTTCCTCCACGGTGATCTAGAGGAAGAGATATATATGCAGCAGCCAGAGATTGAAGAAGAGCTTGTACGGCCTGAAACAAGCTCCAAGGCAATGGTACAAAAAGTTTGATGGATTCATGCACAGGAACGGTTATTCCAGGTGCAATGCTGATCATTGCTGTTTTGTCAAAGAGTTTGACAAGAGTTACATCATCCTACTCCTATATGTCGACGACATGCTAGTAGCCGGTTCAGATATGACAGAGATCAAGAAACTGAAGGAGCAGCTGTCGAGTGAGTTCGACATGAAGGATCTAGGCGCAGCGAAGCAGATATTGGGGATGAAGATCAGTAGAGACAAGCTCTTGGGCACACTGCGGCTATCTCAGGCCGAGTATATTCGACGGGTGCTTGAGAGATTCGGGATGAGTGGTGCTAAGGCCGTTAGCACACCGTTAGCTAGTCATTTCAGATTGACTAAGGAGCAGTGCCCCGAGACTGATGAAGAGAAGGAATACATGGCTAAGGTTCCATATGCTTCAGCCATTGGAAGCCTTATGTACGCCATGGTATGCACGAGACCTGACATTGCCCATGCAGTGGGAGCTGTGAGCAGATTTATGTCAGATCCAGGAGAGCAGCACTGGGAAGCAGTAAAGTGGATTCTGAGATACCTGCGAGGTACAATAGAAGATTGTTTATGCTTCAGAAGAGGCAAGTTAGTCCTGCAGGGTTTTGTTGATGCAGACTATGCTGGTGAGATAGACCAGAGAAGAAGCACTACAAGATACGTATTCACTTTGGGCTCTACAGCTATTAGTTGGATTTCTCAGTTGCAGAAGATCGTTGCTTTATCAACGACAGAGGCTGAATATGTTGCGGTGACAGAGGCAAGCAAGGAGATGATATGGTTGCAGGGTTTCTTGGAGGAGCTGGGACAGAAGAGTGAGAAGAGTGTCTTACATTGTGATAGCCAGAGCGCAATTCATTTGGCAAAGAATCCCGCTTTTCATGCAAGGACCAAACACATACAGGTCCGCTACCACTTCATAAGATCAGCGTTGGACGAGGACATGTTAGAACTTGTGAAGATTCAAGGAAGCAAGAACCCAGCTGATATGCTTACCAAGGTTGTCACTACAGAGAAACTGAGGTTGTGCTCAACTTCAGTTGGCCTCAGCACTTGATGATATGGAGGCCGTCGCCGTAGAGAGAGCTGAAAGAGATTGATAGTTAGTCTCCAAGTGGGAGATTGTTAGGATATGTGAAGCCTAACTATCAGACATGCCCTATGCTTCAGAAGAGAGGAGGAACAAAGTTGGAACAGGAGGAACATGATCGACGACGACGAAGTTCAAGCAAAACGACGAAGGAGACAGTTTTCTGCATCGCGGTCGACCGGCCATGGCGCGGCGGTCGACCGATGTCGTGCACAGCTGGGTGCACAGGCCAGGAGCTCATCGCGGTCGACCGAGCATGGCGCTGCGGTCGACCGGCAAAAGTCCAGAGAGCAATCCAGAGTTTTGTCTTCGTCGCGGTCGACCGCACATGGCACTGCGGTCGACCGTCCAAAGTCCAGAGAGCTCGATCAGGAATAGGATTCATCGCGGTCGACCGCACGTGGTGCGGCGGTCGACCGGAGTCGGGTTTTGGCCCAGTTTCGAATTTTAACCTGTTTTGTTCTGTTTCCTTTTTTATTGGTTAAACCCTTAAGTCTATAAAAGGGTTGGCTAGGGCATGATGTATTAAGACGAAAAATAGTGAATTTTTCTCCTGCGGCGGCCGTGGACGTAGTTTCTCACATTGAGAAGTGAACCACGTAAATCTTGTGTGTTTGAGATTGTTTGATTTTCTCTCTCCTCTCCTAAATTTCTATTTCCAAATCGCATCAGGGGGGTTGTGCATCCCCAACACAAGCCCCGTGAAGTTTCATAGTTCAAATAAACTTTACGTGAAGGTTGTTAAAGTGCCCAAACTCCATGTGGAGTTTCAGCCAAATTTTCCAGAGAATCGCTCTCTGGAAATTTAAGTTCTTTCCAAATACCCAAGCGAGTATGCTGATGATCTATCTAAGCGATCTTAGATTTTTTTTAAATCCTTATCCACAAATTTAAAGTTCATGATCATCTTCTATTTTACATGAAAATATGAAGCTATGGAGATTTTATGTAGTCCCTGCACATCAAAGGATTTATTGGGATTCAGAGACGAAGATGGAATAAGTTCTTTCCCTTCTTTTTTCCTTTTTTCTTTTTTTCTTTTTTTTTCCTACACAACAATGACCCAAAATACCAGCAAATCCCCAACACCCATCTCACAAAACCCCTCAAAGAACCCAACTTTCCTGCCAAAAGAAGAAAAACCCATCAAAGGAATGAGAGATCACTGACCTGTGAGCAGGAGAAAGGCCCTGACAAGCCTCAAATTGGGAAATGGGAGAGCTTTTCCAACCATCAAAATGGGAGCAGAGAGAAGGCATTCAAGTATGGGGCTTGGTTTTTTATTTTTAGAGAAAGAGAGAGAGAGGGAGAGAGAGGGAGTACAGCTGCATCGAACTGCAGGCTTAATTTTCCAGACTTGAACATGCTTCACGAGATGAAGTGCCGTGAAGTTTGTTTGAACTACGAAATTTGACGGAACTTGAAGTCTCGTAAAGTTTAGCAGCTTTGTTAAATGTCTGCTAAACTTCACGGGACTTCAAGTCCCGTGAAGTTTCATAATTTTTTTTCGTCAAAAACCGACCTAGTTTCAGCCCGACGGTTGAAACTATGTCGGTTTTGACGATTATTTTCAAAATGGGTCGTTTTGTGGGAATATTTTTGTAAATTGTACTGTTTTGAAAATTTGTCCTTCTAAATGGGTTGTGCAGACTCCAAATAATTGTCTGTACAACTAGGGTTTCTGAAGAGCGATTTTGCCTCGTTTCCAACTAGTGTATGTGGATGTCACAAAGTTGGAGAACGATTCTCATAAAAACCCTACCTGACCTTAGATTTTGTGGTGACGAACAACAGCGAGCAAAGGCAAGCAGAGGCAAGCGGAGGTGGCAGCGAGCAAGAGCCAGTGACGAATGGAGTGCATGTGAAGAAGGCAGAGGCAAGCTGGCGGCGAGTGCGAGCTACGAGGAGCAGTGAGCGACGACGAGCGTGAGCGGCAGTAAAAAACTTTGTTGTAATTTTTTTAACTCTCTCCTTCTCTTATTCTCCATTTTCCCCTTTTCTACTTTTCTAATTTTGTTTTTAGCTCTCAATTCTCTAGTTATAGATTTATTGAATTCTTATTATCTATTTGATTATATTATAATTTTATTTAAATTTATGAATCTCATGTAGTTCTGTAATTTTCATCACAGTTAATGGAGTCTAATTCTACCTATAATTCTATAGAGGATAATGTAGAAGCGGATTCATCTAATGAAGAATTAGAAGACAATGTCTAGTCCTATTGAGAAAAAAAAATCCAAAGCGGTAATTGTTAGAAGCAGAAAAAGAAAATTAACATCCAAAGTTTGGAAAATGTTTGACCTTGTTAAAACAGAGCCATGTGGGAAACAATATTCAATATGTAAGAAGTGTGGAATCAAATATATTGCCGAATGTAACTATGGGACAAAGAACATGTTAAGACACATGAAAATTTGTAAGAAGACTACTAGAGAGAGAGAGAGAGAGGATATTGAGGGTCTATCTAACTCAAAGGATTCTATAATGAGTTCCTCAAGATTTAATTTTGACCCGGATAAGTTTAGGGGGCTCTTAGTCTCGGCCATCATTATGCATGATTTGCCATTTCAATTTGTTGAGTATGAAGGTATTCGAGCAATCTTCTCATATCTTTGTGAGGATCTAAAATACATGTCAAGAAATACGGTTAAAACCGATGTTCTTAAAATCTATGGAAGAGAGAAAAATAGGCTAAAAGAAGCTTTGAATCGATTTCGGGTAGATTTACTGCGGGAAATTGTGGACATGCTTCAATTTATTTTTCAATTTATAGATGAATTAAATTTGTAATTTTTTATTTTGTGAGCTTCAATTGCTTCTTCAAGTCCTATTTGTAATTTTTAATAATTTTATTACTTGCTTATGTTTTGGATCTACTACAAGTTCTTCAAATTATAGATGAATTAAATTTAGAATTTGTCATTTTGTGAGCTCGGTTTTAATACACTTTCCACCGATTTTGGTCATTTTAGGATGGAAACAGTGTTTTCTCCAAATCTCACGTGGCTACAATTTTCCATCCCTCTTTTCTCCACGTTATAGGCCAACCAAACATCACAAAGTACTGAAACTGACATATTTTCCTCCGTCAGTTTTCATTTTGAAGCTTTTCTCCGTATTTTAGTCCAACCAAACAACCCCTTAGGCTAAATAGCACTTATATACCCTATTATATTTGATGGCAAGAAAATACCCTAAAATTTTTAAATGTGCACACTTATATATCCTCACTTGTTTTGGGCAGCACTTATGTACCTTAAAGTTTTTAAAACTTACACTTAAATACCCCTATATTTTTAAAATGACATTTAAATACCTAATGTTTTTAAAACTTGCACTTAACTAACCTCAAGTTTGTATATCTGAGGATATTTATGTGCAAATTTTAAAAAATGTAGGGTATTTAAGTGCTCGCTGTAAAAACTTAGGATATTTTTGTGTCGCCAAAATATGTTAAGGTATATTTTAAGTACAAGTTTTAAAAACTTTAGGATATTTTCTTGCTACTAAACACACATTAGGATATATAAGTGAAAAATAGGTAAAACCATGGGGCATATCCGCGTGTGAGTGCTATTTAGGGGCTGTTTGTTTTGAGTTTTTTGCCTCGGGGAGGGGGTGGAAAGCTGAAATACTCAAAACAAACAGCCCATAGCCTATTTATATGATCAGAAATCAGTCCCCAGCTCATCAGGTGGAACAAAATCTCAACCCGAGCCCGAATCCATATCGCATTTCCGTCCGGTTCAGACTCTAGTTGAGTCCAAATCCAAACCGAGGCGGTATGTTTACTCGATTTCAACGGCCAACTGCAGTTATTTATTTACGTATGCAAGTTTTATTCTACAATAATTTCTTGTTAATTAATTTATTTTCTTTTTTAGGTAAAAAAGAATAATGAGTCTTCCAATTTTATCTATTGGTAACGGAAATAGTCCTGCAGTTTCATCAGGTAATTTCTGAAAAATTCTTACTGTTAAAATCTAGGGTTTCTGAAATGTGATCGATGTGGAGATTTAAATTTTATTAATAAGTGTAGTTTCATCAAGACATTTTTTGGATTTTGATGGTTTTATTTTGTTTAGATGTGAAGAACTAGGGTGAATATGAAAGTTTGAAGATTTTTTTTGAAAATATAGTTTTTTTGGTGAAGAAATTGTGTAAATAAGCTTAAATTTTTTGTTTTTATTTTGAAAATTCTGGATTTTGATTTTATTTTGCTTAGAGATGAAGAACTATGGAGAACTGCAAGAGTTTGAATTAATTGTTTGAAAAAAAATTTGGTTACGAACCGTATATACAACTTTAAGTTTGGTTTTGATTTTGAATTCTGGAATTTGAAGATTTTGTTTTGTTTATTGATGAAGAAGTATGAAAAGTTGAGGAAGTTGTTGAAAAAAAGGTGAAGGGAACTTTATTACTGTGTTCAAATTTTATTTTTTATTGTGACTTTGACCATGTTAGTTTACTTGGAGGAAATAGCTATGGCAAATATGTTAGTTTGAAGTTGAGAAAAGAATTTTGATCAAGGGAACTGTGTCATTTAGTTTAAAATCTGTTCTTCAAGTCAACTGCCATAAATCCCAATTGATATCATGTCTCAGAACTATAGATTTTCTGGTCACAACTATTCTAAGTGGCTGAAGAATTAGGATGTAAATGTGACAAATTAGGTTTTTTTTATTTTAATATTTTGAGTTCTCTTTGAGCATACTTTTTTTTAATTTAATTTAATTTAATTTAATTTTATTGTTTGTAGATGCTTATATGAGTAAATTTCGAAACTCCAAGGTGGAATCTTCAAAGCCATTTGCATCAGTCACCATGGAAGATGAAAAGCCGTTTAATTTTGTGCGGATACCATTTGGTATGTGGGGTATTGTTTCTTGTTGACTTGGAACTAAAACATATTTTTTAAAGTTAGACTACAAAATATTTTTGATTGCAGCTATGTAAGTAAAGTTAGTTATCATTCTTAGCCTTCTGTAAACTGTCAGGATACATAAAGCATAGATCTTCTAAATCGAGATGAGCAAAAAAAAAAAAAAAAAAAAAATACACACACACAAATAATAATGTAAGAAGGGAGGAGGGAGGCTTTTGAGGAATTTGTCTGGAGGAAAGTGGAAGAGGTGTAAGTTATCGTGGTATGTTAATTGGAAAAAGTTCCATTTGTTGGTGAAGTAAAACGGGTTGTAAATTTTTGGGCATGGTTTTTTTCTAAAATACATAAATTCCCGCGTAGCTGTTTGGAAGTGAGGAGTTTGAAAGGTTATATTGAATCAATGGTACATCCATGGATTTAACGTGAAAGGATGAACTATTTTTTAACTTTTCTGAAGCAATTTAGTATGCTTTCACTTTTTTTAGCTATTGCTTTCTAAATGAGGTCTTAAGGTTGTGGTTCAGGATAAAATTTACATGTGTAAACCAGATATCTAACAACCTTCTTAATGTCAATTCAACTGAAGCAAAATTAACACGTGTAAACCAGATTATCTGACAACCTTCTTAATCTCAATTCAACTGAAGTACTCTTGAATGGATATTTCTTCCTTACTTACATGTTCCAAAACTTAAGACTGCAGGTGCTGTTGATGATCTTAGGTCATCGTTGTTTGGCTCAGAAGCCTGCTCAATCAGTCCTTCTTCTTCAACTGTGCACCACCAAGAACACAAAGGGGAGCCCACTGATCTTCGCCTTAAATCACTCACAAAGAGGAAAGGGGATTCGCACAAAGGAGGTGAGAGCAAAAAGCTCACAGGAGGGATCGCACAAAGGGGTTGAAAGCACATAGCCTTCGAAGGAGCACAGAGCTCAGGTAGGGAAGAGGATCGCACAAAGGGGGTAAAGCACAGAGCTCAAGATCTCGACACCCACGCTCTTTCCCACACCGAGCTACTACCAACCCTTCGCCATATATAAGGAAGGGGGCAGCCGACACTAGGAGGGGAGGCGAAGGTAGGAGCCAACCTACAGGGGATGGGACTCAACGGCAGCGGCGCAGGACGAGATGGGCAAGGGGCTACGATGCAGGACAAGAGGAATGGGAGCGGCTGAGTACCATTGCAAACGAGTGGTCACGAAAGGGGCTAGGGCACGACTCGTAAGCAAACCGGCAAACGAGTGGTCACGAAAGGGGCTAGGGCACGACTCGTAAGCAAACCGGGTAACCAAAAGAAAACACTGGGCCTCCAAGTAATGGGCCAACTATTGGGCCAACAATAGCAACAGGTGCCATTGGAGGTGCTGCATCTTCACTTATTCGTGTCCCCACAGAGGTAAATTTCTATGCCCATTCGAAGATTATATATATGAAGTATGTCCATCCAAAGGTTAAAAATAAAGTATGTACATCCGAAGATTATAAATATAAAGTTCTGGTACGTCTAAAACCTACCGTCTCCATTTTCCAGGTAGTCAAGCAAAGAATGCAGACAGGGCAATTTGCTTCTGCACCTGATGCTGTTCGCCTTATAGCAGCTAAGGAAGGGTTCAAAGGTCTTTATGCTGTAAGGACTTTTCCAATAAACATTATTGTTCTCCACCATTTGGTTAGATATCCCATGTTCCTTCACAATCAAAGAGATGATAGCAATACCGTATTTCGGTCCCTATCGTGTCCTTTCCTAAGTTTGAACACTGGTGTTTGAGACTTAATCATGTTATTTTTGTTGAATTTGTAGGGATATAGTTTCTTTCTACTGCGAGATCTTCCATTTGATGCAATCCAATTCTGTCTATACGAGCAGCTTCGAATAGGATATAAGATTGCAGTAAGCTTACTACTCTTCCATTATTTCTACCATAGTTCCATGTATTCGCTGTTAATCATGATAGAGCTTACTGATAAACACAAAACTAAATCTTACCTCTTAATTACCATTAGTATCACCAAATCCTTTTTCCTTAATTGGATAAGATCATAAACTGGAGAGTATTCCTTAGTCTATAAACTTTTTTCTGGAGTGTGCTACTGATGGAGAGAAACAAAGACTAATTTATAGACTAGGACTCCTGTAAAATTCTTGATAACCACCATCATAGGAAGCTATGATTGACTACCAAAATTTGAAAAAGCTTTTTTTGAACTTGCTTCGAAACTTTTTGAAGAGTAAACGCTTCGAAACTCAAGAGAGAAGCTATTTAACTCTTGAAGCTTAGGTCTCATTGCTTAAACCATAACTGAAGTGTGTAATTCGCGCATCATAAGCGCGTCTCTTTTGAAGTACGCACTTTATACAAGATAGGAGGATATAAAAGAATTTTTTACTAACATTACCCCTTTGTATCTTCAATATGACCATGTGAGTGAAAATAAGATATATATATATGTTATGCATATTGCTTTGTTTGTTATGATTCATGTCTATACTTCACGTATTTAATTTTTATTTACTAATCAATACATGAATGTATCTATTTGTAAATTATTATACCACTGTATATTATGTGTTCATAACTTTTACCAAGTTTAAAATTAAAATACTTCAACCCATGACACTTATGCCTCATGCTTTGAAAATTTCCCCTCGCTTCATTAAAGGGTCTAATGTTTCGTCTTGCGCTTCCGCTTTTTAAAACATGGATAACTACAGACTAACTCCACCATTTCTGAATTTACACACTAACTCCATAACTTCCTCAACCAGTGGGCCAATGAATATAACTGCATTTAAGTATCATTCGCTTGTTTACTTGAATATGATTTTGATATCCCTGCATAATTCAGAATACTCTATTTTCTCGCAGAAGGGAGGGAAAAAAAAGAATTTCTCATTATTAAAACCTTTCCTTGTTGGTTTTGAAAGCTTTACTCGAGCATGGTGCAGAAGCTTGTAAAATCAACCTTCTCAGCAATTGGTCACGAGACATTTAAATTTCTCATGGAGTAAAGAAACTATATTTCAGTTTATCAATTGATAAATCATAAGAAACTATACATCATAAGAAGTACTTCGTTAGAGATTAAAGTTCTCATGGACGTTTTCAGTATGTTAATTTCTCAGTTTTTTTTATCAGAAGAAGCTAGTTGAATGAAATTTAACCCAAAAAAAAAAGATTTGAGTGTGACGTTTAAAGACTATTATTTGTTGTATTTTATTTATTGATCTGAAAGATGCAGAAGTCTTTGTTTTCGTTATACAATATCTGGGACTGTAGCTAAATGAATTATGGCTACCGGCAATGGTTGAATCAGTAATCCTTTTCCAACTGCGATACTGTTACGGCAATGAATTAGTTATACCTAAGAAGGTGACTATGAACATCCTACCTGATCTTGGTGGACCATGGGATCCCCTTTGATGTTGTGTGGAGATGTGGTGAGCCTAGGTTTAGCTTCTCTGATCTAATGGTCTAGAACCTAGTAGAGGTTCTTTTATAAGATGGAAACTTAATTTCTACTTGAATTATGGACTGCTTGTTTGACCTGTAATCACAGAGATATATTCATAATAACAATGTATCATTCTTCTCTTCATAAGATTAGCAAATATATTGTTCTGATTAGCTCATACCCCGTCAGAAGTAAAATTAAAGTTACATGCCTAACATTTGACATTCTTTACTATGTGGTGTACTTTGTCAACTTTAGACTTCCATCAGTAATAATATAGGATCGATCCTAACATCATCATTGACAGTTATTTGTCTCTTTTTTTTAACACAATTAAATTCTTGTATAAGTTGAACCCAGAAGCGCACTCTCTGGTTGTATAGAATTCCGTTATATTGCCTCTTTGTTTGCAGGTGCTGTAACTGGAGCTATAACTACCCCTCTTGATGTGTTAAAGACAAGACTGATGGTTCAGGTAAAGTTATATATGCTTTATACATCTCCTATACTCAACTCCGTCCTATCCTCCCTCCCTTTATACTATATGTCTTTCTTCAAATTACCAATTTGGCTCACCAAGGCCATAGACAAAATCAGGAGAAACTTCCTATGGGTTGGTTACCAGCAGTCCTCTAAATCCAAATGCCTTGTTAAATAGGGTAACATTTGTAAAGCAAAACAAGAAGGTGGTTTAGGCATCATCAACATGCAATGTTTCAATCAAGCTCTTCTATCCAAATGGATTTGGAAAATCCTCGATAGAGACTCATACATCAGTAAAGTCATCTTCTCCTTGTACTCAACCAACAACAACCACCCTATCTCAAATCCTCCCAAAGGTTCTGCTTCTAAACTGATCCACGACTTACACTCTATTCACCAAACTTTCCTTAGCCATGTCAGATGGAAGCTAGGTGCTGGAAATACTTGTAGATTCTAGGTGGATAAATGGTCAGGAGTCAATTCTCTCTGTAGCCACTTCCCCATGGCACATCGTTTGGCTTTTTCCAGCAAATGTTCTACCCAGTCTCAAGGTACCATGATTCATAACTCTTGGAGGTAGCATCCTATCCTAAGAAGAAGAACTTCATCAGAGGAAAGATCTGAGATTACAGCACTCCTCACTCACCTTGAATTCATCAAGCCTACAAGAGCCTCCGTCCAAGATAGTATCTAGTGGCCATATCATCCATCAGGGAACTTCTCTATCAAGTCATTCTATTCTATCCTTAACGATGGAGGTACATTCATTCATCTCTACAACTTCATTTGAAAATCCACTGTCCCGCTGAAGGTTAAGGTATTCATCTCTACAACTTCATTTGTCTAAAAAAGGGTCCAGAAGAATACCTTAACCTGGATATCGAGACCCATGATCATTTATTCATTTCCTGCCCATTTACTAGAAACACATGGTCCATTCTTCTCCCTCAAGAAACTCTAGATAACTGGCCACAGGATATGGATTCATTGATTATAGTCAAGGATAATTTCTTGGTCAGTAGCAATCTCAGAGCACTTTGGAGGTTATCCTTCCATGCTTTTGCTCGTGTACATGGAACCGTCGTAACAACCTCATCTTCAATGAAGCCCCAGTTACCTCTCAAATAATAGCATCTAATGTTGCTCAATTTACCTTATTCTGGACAGGATCTTCATGCGGCAGAAAAGCTACCAGGTTGCACAAGGCAGCGTTAGAGCTGGGCTTGATGGAACTGGCTAAAGGAGGGGCAGACGATGCGGTGGGTGATAATTTCATAGCAAAAAACTAATGGATGATTCTAGATTATAATCACTCAGTTCCTATCCAAAGCTAACTATCATCTAAAGTTCTCAGCTTTGTCACTTCTCTCAATGTATTATACTGTCTTTTGTTGGTTCTTTACGTTTAATATAGCTGAAAGTTCAGCTAAGAAACACTTGGTTTTAGAACTTAGGGAGGATCGGAAGTGAAGTAGTAGTATTGGGTTGGTGATGACAATGTCCTCTCCCTACCCCTTAGTACTACTGTTACTTCTAATCTATCCTAATTTTGTAAAGCTTTAACTTACTCCTTTATATATACTAGGTGGAATGCACGTGCATTGCACGTAGGTAACTATTTCAATTTTTTACTTTAAGTTTATTTATTTATTATAATATGGTTGAAAAAACTTCATAATTATCATAATATATAATTTTTTTGGATATTTTCATGTGTCGTTTTAACATTTTGTCTTCCAGAGAAATAGTTACGCTTAAAGTCTTAAAATATTAATAATTTAAGATTAATTAGTAATTTGAATGTATAATTTTAAAATATTAATAATGTAAGGGACCGATACTAAGAAAACTGTTATTATTAATAAAAATATAAATTCTTGAATTCATCAAAGGAAAATAGTAGGTTTTATCTAGTCATCAAGGATTTTGTTCAGTTATAAAAAAATCACTTCCATTTGTGGTTTACTTCCATTGTTGTTTATCTGGCGACCGAGTATTATAGATATTCAAAAACTTTGTTCTAGAATTTTCTAAATAGAATGTGCAAATTCAATCAAAAAAGAAAATATAAATTATGTGATTAATTCCAAAATATGATGTTGTACTCTTTTTATATCTTCCCAACTACTAATTGACTTGTCAAAACGATTACTCTCTAGTTTAAGAAAATTATATAATATAGTCTGAGAATGATTTATACATATTATGCACTCATATTGATTGTATTTTAATAAAATAGTTCATATCTATCCAATGTCAAACAACATCCAAAATTTTAGCTTAAGAAGTTAGAAGAATACAATATGTGCAACAATATTCATATCCAAGCTATAAGCTTCATAAACTTATAAGAACGGGAGTAATATAAAATGTCAACTTAATTTATTTTGTCAAATAATTTATTAAAAATCATGAAAGATAAGGGGAACCAAAAGGATCACATACCCATCCCAAATATATATTAAATTTCTCTTAGAGATTCTTATAGTAAAAGATTTTCAAAGTTGATATGTAGGATAAATTTAAGGACAAATAACCCGAACCAGTTCATTGAGTGATAGACTTGCTATGAACTCCACATGTAGGATAAATTTAAGGACAAATAACCCGAACCAGTTCATTGAGTGATAGACTTGCTATGAACTCCACTCGTATAAAATTGATGTCACAACCCGAACCAGTTCATTGAGTGATAGACTTGCTATGAACTCCACTCGTATAAAATTGATGTCACATGTATCTTAAGTTGTGCTTTTGTTTAAGGGCTAATTTTAGAAAACTCCCCCTTAACTATTGGAGGCATGCCAACCCACTCCACCCCTCTCCCCCACAAGCTATTTAAAACTGAGTAAATCTCCGTCAAGTTTTGGGTGTTTTGTAGATAATCTATCTCAACCTTTAAAATTTTGATTTAACCCCTGTGAATATTTTTCACTTAAACCTAACCTCTCAAAATTAATACCATTGAGTCTTATCTATTATCTGATAATTACTTGACTTGGAAAGACTAAAATATCCATCAACCATAAAAAAATTACCTTGGTTTTTACCAAATAAAAGAAATCTTTTAATCATATACTACTTTCTTATACACAAAATAGGATGTAGGCTCAAGAAATCAAAATCAAAACTCTTTAAAATAATTTAAAAACATGGGTGTAGGGTTAGCAGAGATGAAACTCGCCTGAAAACTTGTTGAAAAGTCTGGAGGTGCAAACCAAAGTCAGATCTCTTAGCCACAAACCAAACAAACCTCGCTTTCACGTCAAAATTTGCCTCACAAGGCACTTGAAAACTCAAAAATTTGATTTAGGGTTTAGGGGAGGAGAAGGTGTCTGCTAGGGTTTGAAAGATCTGATAAAATTTGTAAAATTTTGTGAACAAGAGGTATTTATAACATCTGTGTTCAACTGGGCCTCAAAAGATCCGAATCCACCCACAATTGGGAAAACTAGATTTCCCCGCGTCGGTCGACCGACCCGTACATTTTCAGACAGTGCATGTTTTGGTTGTGCATGTTTCGACTCATTTCTCTCACATATATGAACTTGTTTGCACTCAAAACACTTGTTATCTTACTCATACATCATTTAATGATATTTATCATGATAAAAATTCACTTATCATAATAAATCACAAATTATCTCAAATTATCACATATTATCTAAATTTTACGGGGTTTTACATAGCCTCCCAAATTTTTAAAATTGATCTCAAACCCCCTAAAATCATCAATATCTTGATATTACCCCTCCAATCTTTAAATTAATCTCAGGCCCCTCAAATCTTGTTATTATACTATAATGAGTCCAACATAGCTAAAATTTAATTGAAAATAGGGGAATATCTCCACTTAAACTTTTTTGATGATTTGTCATTTATACTCCTCTTATGCAAACCCAAACTCATTAACCGCTTTAATTTATAAACCTGTTAAGCTCCCCAAATCAGTTTCAAAAACTCCTAAGATAAGTGATGAATGGAGTATGATTGTGGAGAGATAGAGAGAGTGAGAGTGATTATGTGTAAATAAGCATAAAAGGTGATTGAGAGTGGATGTGATAAAGAATAAATGTAATCAACAAGGCAAGAAAGAAAAATAAATAAAATCAAGAAACAAATAAGAGAAAAATCAAGAATGAAAAGAAAATTCAAGAAAGTCAAGATGGAGGATTCAATTAAAGATATGAGGAATCTAGAATGGAATCCACTAGCTAATCTCACTTATAAGATATGAATCATTCAAGATGGAGGATTCAATTAAAGATATGAGGAATCTAGAATGGAATCCACTAGCTAATCTCACTTATAAGATATGAATCATTCTCCTTTCCACATTCCACTTTAGATTTACTAAGTATAGATTATCAAACCACTCAAGCGAAGTATAACCTATCAAATTATTATCCAAGTAAAATTATTACTCATGAAAAGAATAACAACTAAATAGTAATTCTAGAATTCCTTCTACCAATTAGTTCTTTAGTTGAATATCCTAAGCATGAACATTTTAAGCATGAGAGAATGATTAACAAATCATAAGAGAAATAAAGCTAGTTTCATGCAATTTCTAGAGTTCCAATAAGAATTAATTACATATCTAAGAAAAGGGCAATTTCCTAGAGGGTTCTAGCCTCAAGGCGAATCAAATAAAATAGAAAATAAACAAAAAGAAAAACTAATCCCAAGAGGGTTCTAGCATCAAGGCGAATATTGTAAGAAAATAAAATCTAAACTACAAAAATAAATTACAAAAACTAAGCTACAAAATAAATTGCAATAACTAAGCTACAAAATAAATTGCAAGAACTAAGCTACAAAATAAATTGTAAGAATTAAATACGGGAAGATAAAGACATGAAAGTAAATCTACACTACAAGACATTAATGTAAATCTAAACTACTAAGCAATAAGAAAAGAAATAAAAGAGAAAATAAAAAATAAACCTCCAAATTGATCTTCATCTTCATCTTCATCATCAACAAAGAGAAGAAAAATATGAAGTGGTAAAAAAATATTTTATTAATTATAATAAAAAGTTATAAATTTGGAAGATATTCTCAATTAAGAGTAACCCTCATCTCCAAATGGAGATACAAAATTTTTCACACCCTTAACCCCTCACTCTCTACCTCTATTTATAGTAAACATCAATGAATGTGAGTCTTTGGATCGAATTCTTATCCAAAATCCTTGATTTTCAGCCATTAGATTGTAATAGACTGTTTGACATCGATGCTGGCATCGATGCGCAATATTCTTCAATTGTTAGCCGAATTTTCCTCTTGCAATGGCTTTAGGGCTTTGGCTTTTGGGTTTTTGATTGTATTCTTTATTCATTCATTGGGCTTTTGTTGAGAGAAGAGATCTTGGGTTTTATTCTTGATTATCTTGTAATTAAAGATAAAAAAATTATTAGTGATATATTTATTCATGAAAAAATAGATAATGAGGGTATAAAATTATAATAAAAATGTGATTATCAAATACCACCACACCTAAACTTTTTCTAGTCCTCTAGCAAAGAGAAAAATCCTAATTCACTTTCGTATGAATCGTTGTATTTAGCGCATACAACAAGCCTTTAAACCTCTAGGTTACCCTAGTGGACGAGTTGTAGTCTCGTAAGGGTTTACAGTGAATATACCCACAAAATTCTGTCAACTTGTCAAATTAAAGAGGTCAGTAAATAACTAAATTTACTTGATAAATTTAGACAATTTAATTGAAGCTAGTTATTACCCAAGAAAATGTTTTTATATATAACTCCAAAGTGAATTTTTGAGAAAATATTCTCATTATAGCAATACAAAACCAAGTCAAACTTAGAAATTTAATTAAAAGTTTTGAAAAGAACATCCTAACTCTTTGTTTTAAATAATTTTCAAGTCTCTTGATCAAAAATATTTTTCAAGACCATATATACAAATATAACTATATATATATATATAACATTTGTTAGTAATTTTTTTAACTCTTTCTTCCTTGGTGATTTTTTTTCTACTTTAACGAGCTTTCTAAGTGACCATTTAACGAGTTTTACATCAATAGATCCCAACCCAATTGGGCTTGGGTCATTAAGTATGGAAATACTCCTTAGGCTTAATTACTCGGTCAGCTTAGGCTTTATAAGATAGAATCACTTTGAATTCAAGAGTTCTTTTTTTGTGTGCCTATTTTCCGCACTCTTCTTTTGCAAGGTTAGTTTTTTTAATATATATGTGTATATGTATGTATATATTCTGAAAATATGTAAATCAAGACAACCTAAAAAATTATTTTCAACCCTAAGTTAAGCATACAAAATTTTTATTATTTTAATTAAAAGTCTAAGTTAAGGCTTAAGTAAAGTATACTACTTTAGAAATTATTTAAAAAAATTTATTTAGAGTTATCATAAAAGGTGAACTTGAGTATATATATATATAAATTATAAAAAATATGTAAATCAAGACAACTTGAAAAATTATTTTTAACTCTAAGTTAAGCATGCAAAAATTTTATTATTTTAATTAAAAGTCTAAGTGAAGACATAAGTAAAATATACTACTTTGAAAAACATTTCTTAAGAAGTTTATTTAGAGTTATCATAAAAGGTGAACTTGAGTACATAACAAACTAGGGATTAGAAAATTTAAAATTTATCAAATAAGAAACTCGTTTGAACCTCGAAGGTCACTGTTTCAACTAAGATTTAGTTGGAATCAGTCGAACCTCGTCTCCAAGGTGCAAAATAACGAAGGTCACTGTTTCAACTAAGATTTAGTTGGAATCGGTCGAACCTCGTTTCTAAGGTGCAAAATAACGAAGATTACTGTTTTAACTAAGATTTAGTTAGAATCAGTCGAACCTCATCTCCAAGGTGCAAAATAACGAAGGTCGCTATTCCAACCAAGACTGAGTTGGAATTAGTCGAGCCTCGTCTTTAATTTCAAAACAAACGAGGGTCATCACCTCAATTAAGTGCTGGTTGAAATACTTCAAACCTCGTCTTAAAATTCTAAGACTTGATTTTCGACAGTTGTTTTGAAATTCTAAAGGCAGAGACTCGTTAAGACAAGTCTTATGTATTCTATTAACAAAGAACCAAAGTGCACAAAGGCGAAAGTTGATAGATGAGAGCATAACTGTATTAATAAAATATCATTATAAATGTTCAACAGTTTGGCGGATTTCCTCAGCGAGTTGGCTTATGGATTCTTGGTGTGTTGCTTCAATCTCAGCCATAGCTTGCTTACGCAAATCATCATCAGAGGGCACTTTCACATTACTTATGGCGTTGCTTAGCCTCTCCAAATCATTTGACTCAGCCTGAAGCAATGTTTGATGTTCTGCTTGTTGGGTTTCCAAAGTTCGCCGCCTTTCGGTTGCTTCCTTTTACTCATTCTCCGCTTTAGCTAGCTTAGCCTGGATATCAACAAGTGCAGCTCTATAAGATTGGACTAAGCGTTGACGGCTGTGTTCAGTATCAACGACCTTTTTGTTCTCGCTGGATATTTTTTTGCTGACATCCCCAAGTTCTTTGATCTTCTGGTTCTTCTCGTGTACTTGACGTTCAAGCTCAAATAGAGAATCATCCCTCTGCCTGAAAAGCTGCATCGCACGTTCTTCAGCTATAGGGAAGAGGGACTGGTTGCGACAGTCTTGCCATTTTTTAAAAAGGCTTTCAACCTTTACCAAATGCATCCAATAAGGTAGCGTGGCTATATCGCTAGTCAAGTTCTGCATTACATGCAAAAGAGGTTCCAGCACCGCCTTGATCCCAGCAAAATCACTGCCACGATCCAATACTTGAGTAGAGGATTTTCTCAGAATAGTGAGAAAATTATCTCGGACCATCGATACCCCAAATTCTTTTGATAGGTCAAAAGAAGAAGATGGTGCAGCATGGGAAGGCACCGCTTCCAAACGGCTAGCAGATGACGTCGTTATTTCTGACGAAGTGAACACGATAGTTGCTATAATGGTTGTAGGGGCAGCGACAACGGTTGCAGGAGTAGTAACGATAGTAGCAGGAGTAGCGACAAATATGGTTGATGCTGGAGTTAAGATTTCTGTTGAGGCGATAGAGTTGTCGGGCGCAACGCTCATAGTCATTTCAGCCTCGGCTCCAGAAGCTATGTCCAAAGCAACGTCGGTTCCAACGGTTGTTCCAAGAGCAACAGTTGTATCCGCAGCTGTTCCGGTGCTAATATTGTACTCGGAGTGACCTCAGCTTCATTAACGGGAGCAACGACAGTGTCCTCAACAGTCATTCTTGATTCATGGCGTCATCTCACATGGAGTCGAGATAGTAGAGTGTCATCCTCAGACTCTGACTCTGTGTCAACTCCAACTGATTCGATGGGAGGAGCGAATAACACCGAAGCTTCTCGCCTTGGTTTCTTAACGACTCGTTTAATCCTCCTTATAGATCCTAGCCTCTTGGACTTCTCCCCCAGCTATCTTGAAGCTTCAATTCCTTCAGCTCGTTCTGTAGAAGGAGTGTTAGAGGTTAAAAATAAACAGAGTGACAATTCAAAGCTTACGACTGTAGACACTGAAAAAATGCCAAGGAATAAAGCAAGGTTGAACCTTGCTACAAGTATGACGAGGCTCGCCATCATAATGAACCTCATCTTAGCCAACGAAGCCCATCATGATGATGAACGTCATTGAAGACGAAGTCCATCCGCAGACGAACCTCATCAAATGACACTTCACCCCTCAAAAGACGAACTTTGTCATTGAAGACAAAGTTCGCCCAGAAACGAAGTTCGTCATTGAAGATGAAGTTCATCCAAAAACGAAGTTCATCCAGAAACGAAGTTCGTCATTGAAGACGAAGTTCGCCGTTATCATTGTTAACGAACCTCGTGTGTAGCCGAACCTCGTCTGTCATAATTTTCAGAGGCTACATTTAAGGAGGGATAATAACCAATAACTCACCTATTTAAGGAGAGTTAATGAGCACTAACTCACCCATTTAATTGGGAGTTAATGACCATAACTCCCTCATTTTAAGAGGAGTTAAAGCCCTTAACTCACTCCATAATGATCCTAAGCCTATAAATAGGCATGATCAACATGAAAGAAAGGAGAGGAGATTGAGAGGCTAGTCAAAAAGCCTCTCTCTCCTCCACTCTCATGAATCTTCATAGATCATCGTCTAATCATTTGGCCTTGGAGCGTCGAAGCTCATAACAAGCATGACAAAGGTCATTACCATGATGGATCTCGTCTTAAACAACAAAGCTTGTCGTTGGAATAAGATTTGAAGCACATCAATGAAGACGAAGCTCCTCAGTGAAGACGAGGCTCGTCAGCGAAGACGAAGCTTGTCTAACGAACCTCGCCACCCAACGAGGCTCATCATCCACACGAACCTCTCCCTTGTAATGGCCACAAAGACCAAGTTAGCCCACATGGGCTAAATCTAAGGAGTACGTTACGCTTTATTAATCAACATGGGCTAAATCTTAGAAGTCGGTTACGCCCACGACCCCACGATTGTAGCACGTTAATTACGTACTAAAGCTCTATAAATAGCCGCAAGCAGCTATGGAGTTGGGAAGGGTTGGAGATTTTAAACTTGAACTTCAAGAAGCATCAGAGATCAGAGTTTCTGCTCACAAATTCGGAGTTCGAACCTCGATTCCAGTCGGCCAACAAATATGAGAAGCTTTAGTGATCTTGGTCTGATCATCAACGAGAGGCAATCTCGACTCAAGCATCGAGGGAAGCATCCTTTCGCTACCAATAACCCACGTTAAACAAAGAGGAGCTGAATTAATCTTCTCTTCATCTGTAATCGAGAGAGAGTGTGTGTGATTGTAAGGGTTTCGTACCAAGTGATCGAACCCAGTATTCTTAAAACAAGAATCAACCAATCCCAATCAATTTTTCGACCCTACAGACGATGGCGACCACAGTGGGAGCAGCCGTTCTTTCCGACAAGATGGTGGTGGCGCAATCAGACAAGATCGTTGTGGGAACGGACGTCGAGACTTTGGTCATCGAATTTGACCAGTCCAAATGCGAGGAGTTCCTCTCCTCTGGTAAGTCTAGTCCCACGAAGGCACGTAAGTGTCGTCGAGTCTCGTATGAGACTTCATCCCAAGTGACTTCTGATGATGCAACTCGAGTTAATCTTGAGGAAAAGTCCATGCCCCTCAAAGAGGAGGCTCCAACAACTAGCCGTCAGGCTAAGAAATGAGTTGTCAAACAACCTAGCCGAACTTCGGCTTCTACCAGCTAAATTATGGCTTTTGATAACAAATCTCGCCTAGTTTCGGTTGAAGCAAAGGTTCCCACTGGTTCACTATCGAGACGCACTCGACAACGTCAGCGCCAGAATCAAGCTCGCCGTAGGGCTCGAGCTTTGGTCTCGCTTGACGGTTTTCATTATCTACCAAGGGTTGATTAGCCTAAGGTCAACAAGTTTGATGAGGGTCAAGTGATTGAGGAACGACAAAATGATGGACCTCATCCTTGTATCCGAGTAGACTCAGAGTACGAGCAAGTGATCAAAGGATCTCGTTGGATTATCAAAAATTAGCGGGTATATCCTATGATGTCAATGAAGATCCTGAAAACTCTGTCATTGTAACATCTCAACCTTCCAGCACTGATCAAAGCGAGCGAGCAAGTGTTCACATGGCTGGTAATGATGAAGATATGGCAAAAAAGCTAGAAGAACAACAAGCGACTATCCTCCAGCAACAAGAGTCTATCAGGCGCATGGAAAGAATGATAGAGAAACTCCTCGGGGAGAAAGAAAAGAAAAAGAAGAAAGCCACCGCCGAAGCCTCAGGATCAAGGCACCGACGACCTTCACCCAGTGCTCGGGAATCTAGCCGTCGAAACCAAGATGGTAATAATAAAGAAGATGAGGAAGAAAATATTTTTGATATTCACTCTGAATCATCCGAAGCTGAGTCCAACCCGCGTAAGAATGACCGAGATCAGAAGTTGGATGATTTCCAGAAGCAGCTTGAGGCTTTGAAGCTTCAGAGAAACTTCAGTGAACTGGGGGTCGTCAGGCCATACACTGCCAAATGGGACGCCGTTCCCTATCCTCCAAAGTTTAAGCCACTCAGCCTCTTGCAGTTCGATGGCAAAGGGTCTCTGACCCAGCACATCTACTATTTCCAGGCGCAGACTGGACACGTAGTGGGGAATAATCCCATTATGACTCGACTTTTTATTAGTACCCTCAAGGGGGTCGCTTTTGAATTGTTTTGCAGACTCGAGCCTGAATCCATCACTTGCTGGAAGGACATGGAAAGGCTCTTTCTGGCCAGATTCTTCGACGATGACACAGAAATATCTATGACCACCCTACTAGTTAAAAAGCAGAAGAAGACAGAGTCTATCAGTAACTTTGTCAAGAGATTTAGAAATCGATCGCTACATTGTCGTGATCAAGTCTCTGAAAGTATGTTGATCGAGATGTGTCGCAATAATCTCTCGATCCATATTTTATCCAAGATTGGAGCGGTGAACACTCGAACTTGGAAAGAGCTTGTTCGCTAAGGAGAACATGTCGAAAGCATGCTCAAAAGGCTAAATGCTAAAGAGCCATGTGATTTTCAAGGAGGTGATGACCAAGACAACCTCACCCCTCTGACTTATGTAAAAGGGAAAGATGTTTTGTCTGTGAAAACTGCTTCTTCCCCTAAATCTTCGTCAAAGCAGAAGGGCAAATCTTCGGATAGCCGCTTTCAGCAGAAGTATGACTTCCAAGATGAGCAAGTCGTCCCGATACTCAAATCATTGATCAAGGCGAAAAAGATCAAGCTCCCAGAATCGATGCGACCTGAGGAGATGTCGAGAATGGATGAACCCAACTATTGTGCGTACCACAGGATGGTTCATCATCCCAACTCTAAATTCTACACCCTGAAGGATAAGATCCAAGCCTTATTGGATGCAGGAGTCTTTACCCTTCAATCCTAATTTACAGCTATCGCTGGAGTGGGGGTAGTCGTGATTTCTCTGCAAAACCATGTACTACCTCAAAGCTTTCTCTCTGACGAAGCCGTGACGACCCGAAGCTCGTCATAAATCAACTCTAAGGTGAGTTCGAAGTCAGACGTGAGCATCTGGCCCCTTACCAAAATACTATCATGTTAATGATTACCTCTGATAGTCACTTTCTCCAAATTCCCTCACCAATCCTCTTCAATAGGATGGCAGGACCAAAATACTATCATGTTAATGATTACCTCTGATAGTCACTTCTTCTAAATTCCCTCGCCAATCCTCTTCAATAGGATGGCGGGACCACAAAACTATCATGTTAATGATTACCTCTGATAGTCACTTTCTCTAAATTCCCCCACCAATTCTCTTTAATAGGATGGCGGGTCCACAAAACTATCACATTAATAATTACCTCTGATAGTCAAGTCTTAATCCCCGTTGAAAATACTTCATCAAGTAGTGTTCTACCATGCGATGAACACCTATTTGTCTCTTGATCAAGATAGTGATCTACCATGTGATGATTCACTATCTGGTCTTTTTCGATCGTTCTATTTCCTTAGAATGATCACAAATAGTGGCCTACCACGCGATGTGCCGCTATTTTAATCACAGTCGTTATACGTTCACGCCACTGAATGACTTGATTACCTCTACACCTTCATTCCTGCAAATGATGTTGTTCATTGATAGTGGTCTACCAAGCGATGATCCCCTACCTACCCCTTATTCCCAAATAGTGATCTACCACGCGATGTGTCACTATTCTAATCACAGTCGTTATACTCCCATGTCACTGAACGACTTGACATCCCTCGCCAAATAGTGTTCTACCATGCGATGAACATCTGCTTATCACTCGATCAAAATAGTGACCTATCATACGATGAGTCACTATTCATCAACGATACCATATCGTCCCAGCAGGCCTTCAATGCGATGAGCCTCGCTTTCAAAATACCAGGTTGAGTTGTTATACTGAACAACACAACCAAACTCTAACACTTAATTCAATGCCTTGAACGGCTAAGGATAGAGAAGAAATCTTAGCATTAAACCTAAGAGAAACTCCTCGACAACTTACCATACTAAGGGCAAAAGCATGGCTAGTCCAACTCAAACGGTAGTTGGTAAAGACACATCAAGTCCGTTGATAACTGAGGGTTTGTTAAAAATCCTAAGTCCTGATTGTTAATCCCACACGGGTCTGACGAAGCCCACACCGAATGACGAGACTCAACAAATAGCCGGACTTCATCTTGAAGTATTGAGGTTCGCCCAGAAATGATAAACTTCACCTACAACCACGAAGTGCACCCTAGAGCATCGAAGCTCGCCAAGAGGACAAGCTAGTCATGCAAGCTAAGTTCGTCATGCAAACTTCGCCTGCAACCACGAGATTCACCTTGAAGCATCGAAGCTCGCCAAGAGGCCAAGTGCGTCGTGAAAACCAAGCTCGTCATAGTTGAGAAGGTTCAAAGTATTTCAGACCACATACAATCCAATTTGGGTCTGAAAACTTTGAAGGGGGTCTTGTAGACACTAAAAAAATGCCAAGAAATAAAGCAAGGTTGAACCTTGCTACAAGCATGACGAGACTCCTCATCATAATGAACCTCATCTCAGTCAACGAAGCCCATCATGATGATGAACGTCATTGAAGACGAAGTCCATCCGCAGACGAACCTCGTCAAACGACACTTCACCCCTCAAAAGACGAACTTCGTCATTGAAGACGAAGTTCGCCCAGAAACAAAGTTCGTCATTGAAGATGAAGTTCGTCCAGAAACAAAGTTCATCCAAAAACAAAGTTCGTCATTGAAGACGAAGTTCATCATTGAAGATGAAGTTCGCCGTTGTCATTGTTAACGAACCTCATGCGTAGCCGAACATCGTCTGTCACAATTTTCAGAGGCTACATTTAAAGAGGGATAATGACCAATAATGCACATATTTAAGGAGAGTTAATGACCATTAACTCACCCATTTAAATGGGAGTTAATGACCATAACTCCCTCATTTTAAGAGGAGTTAAAGCCCTTAACTCACTCCATAATGGTCCTAAGCCTATAAATAGGCATGATCAACATGAAAGAAAGGAGAGGAGATTGAGAGGCTAGTCAAAAATCCTATCTCTCCTCCACTCTCATGGATCTTCATAGATCATCGGCTAATCATTTGGCCTTGCAGCGTCGAAGCTCATAACAAGCATGACGAGGGTCATTACTACGACGGACCTCGTCTCAAACAACAAAGCTTGTCATTAGAAATAAGATTTGAAGCACGTCAATGAAGACAAAGCTCGTCAGTGAAGACGAGGCTCGTCAGCAAAGACGAAGCTTGTCTAACGAACCTCGCCACGCAACGAGAATCATCATCCACACGAACCTCTCCCTTGTAACGGCCAAAAGGACCAAGTCAGCCCACGTGGGCTAAATCTAAGGAGTACGTTACGCTCCATTAATCAACATAGGCTAAATCTCAGGAGTCAGTTATGCCCATGGCCCCACGATTGTAGCACGTCAATTACGTGCTAAAAGCTCTATAAATAGCCGCAAGCAGCAATGGAGTTAGGAAGGGTTGGAGATTTTAAACTTGGACTTCAAGAAGCATCAGAGACCAGAGTTTCTGCGCACGGTTCTGGAGTTCGAACCTCGATTCCAGCCGGCCAACGAACGTGAGAAGCTTTAGTGATCTTGGTCTGATCGTCAACGAGAGGCAATCTCGACTCAAGCATCGAGGGAAGCATCCTTTCGCTACCAATAACCCATGTTAAACAAAGAGGAACTGAATTAATCTTCTCTTTATCTGTAATCGAGAGAGAGTGTGTGTGATTGTAAGGGTTTCGTACCAAGTGATCGAACCCAGTATTCTTAAAACAAGAATCAACCAATCCCTATCAATTTTTCGACCCTACAACGACAAACTAAGATTAGCATACCAGCGGGTCCCATGGCAGGACTGGATCCCCCAGGCATAGCTTCAATGGTATGCTTAGGTGAAAATCTACTCTCAGGAGCCTCATGCTGAAAATGCTCAAATGGCTCATCAGCACGAGTGAGATCCCCAAATTCACCAAAAGCAGCGCCAACTCCAATAGTTTCGTCTTCCCCAGCAGTGGCAGGTATGTTACTCCCGTATTCATCAATGCGATGAGATCTCGGTAGCATACTCTAATTCAGTATCGCGTCCACCTCTTCCTGGGTCTCATGAGGACTGGAAGGTTGGGATTCTTCTACACCGACATTTTCTTCGGCATATAAGAATTCTTTAAGTCCCGGTATGAGACTCCTTTTAGAAGTGTTCCCGGATCTATAGCAACATCGAATGAAGCGTAATTCCGAGGAGTTAATGTTGAAGTTTGGGATCACCGCATTCGCCATGCAATGCCACTGGCAATAAGTAAGTGTTGCCTGGGGTTAAGGATCCTATTGAGAGATTGAGAAGCGAGCACATGTACCGTCGGCGACGGTCCAATACCAAACCATTGCTCCGATAATTAGACCACAATCCTCAGATTGTAATTGGATATTGGAGTTACCACTGTACAATTGGTCATAACCAAATTGGTAGGCAAAGCGGCAAGGCAGATAAGGCTATATTACGCACACAAGACCGAAGCGATAAATGAGATACCTTGGACGAATACTCATGAGGCATTGGAAGCAACCAAGTGATAGGGTAGTGTAGCCCTGACCATTGGATTCTTCTACTACAGTTTGGCCATAGCTGGTCCCGGGAAAATATGGAAAGCATCGGTTGAAAGAAAAGCTTTTATGATCCCGGAGAATACGTCTCACCAAGGCCATATAATGCTTACGCCAATCTGAGTTTTCCAACCTCTGAATGAAAGGAGTAGCCCGTCCCTCTACGTGAGCGGAAGGCACACCCATAAGGGTAGGACAGTGCATAACAAACCACGCTATGAGATAGGCATAGGGCAATTCTACCTTCGGGTTCTCCGCGCCATGACAAAAAGCATAACATAAGCACCGCAATCCCCAATGGATACGGGCAATCATGGTGGGCAAAAGAGCATATTGGCAGCCGTGTGCCAAACAAACGGCCGGAAAGATCACATCTACTGGCAATACATCAAAATTATCAGAGGGAACAACAACATGCTTGAGCCACAATATAAGATATCCTGCCAGTAAGGCCTTAGAAGAAATGGGCTTCCCGCATTGGAAAAAATAACTGTCAAATGTCGTACCTTCTGGGTAACCATGTTCATCCAAGGATGTCACATAAGACGGTGGTAGATTGGTGAGTATGTGTCGAGATAGTTCATTCTCCTCACAAGGACCCAATGGTACTATGAGATCATTCTTATGATTCAAATCTGAAAAGAGGTAATGCGCCCAGATGTTGTGACTGAGGAGCTTTTCACCTTTCTTATCAGCCCATTCTTCTACATTCAGACAAATGAAGTAGTGGCACATTACCTCCCAATAGGTTTCAACCACTTGAGGGTATTCCTTCTCTAAATTGATTAGCTCCTTGTATCCTGGGACATATTCCTCATAAGGATATCTTCTATATGGTAACTCAGAGACTTCAGCCATCTCATGGAGAGGAATCCCCAATTCACCGTTTGGAGTGAAGAAGGTACAAATGTCGGGATTATATAACTCCAACACACCGAAGAATTGATGAGAGTTAGTTCTTAAACCAATTTGTGTTGTCCTAATGGGCGCGTAAAGTCCAAATCTCTGCAGGTCCTCTTGATTCTCCTGCAAGATGTACTCGGTGACACAAGGCTACCACTGAGTAGGACTCCAACGAGACCAACCAGGAGTCATAAATTTCTTAGTCGAGAATTGCCCTTTAAGTTAAAGAATGCACGGCCAAAGGTATTAGCTTCCTCAGCTGTCTCGCCGACGGGCAATTCTCTTTGAAATAGTCCCGGGTGCAGTCCGGTTATGTAACGACTGCTATTGTCTATCTTGGCGCCACTTCTGGAGAAATGGCCGTATATCACTCCATCCTGTTTTGGAGTCAAATCTCAATCCATCTTCCTGGGGGGTAGAGACAATCTTCAGGGCGGTGAGAGAACAGTCATATTCCATCATGGGCAAGAACATATTGCGCTCGTTCACAGTCCTAAGCCATCGATAAGTGCCCAATTCCAATTGGACTGGATCCTCTAAGGAGTCTCCAAATAGAAAAGCAGGCTTTACGATGTGATCTTGATTGACTAATTCTAAAGGAGCGTCCATGATCAAGCGCCTAAAAGTAGGGATTGAAGACTCAAAGAGAAGTTCAAGTTCTTCTCGTTCTCGATCCCCGAACAAAGGGATACCCTCAAGAGAGGAATAATGGAATTCATATTCTATATCTTGGGTACCATCTGCTCTGAAGGCACCTTGCTGAGGAATCGGAATGGATGGATACACAACTACACAAAAGACAAACAAAGTTAGCTCGAAGAATGAGTCACTTGTCCAATGACACGAAGGTCATTCCAACAACGAACTTCGTTAGATAGATAGCTCGAAGAATGAGTCACTTGTCCAATGACACGAAGGTCATTCCAACAACGAACTTCGTTAGATAGATGAACCTTGTCCACTAACGAACCTTGTTAAGTAGACAAACCTTGAACTTTGTTAATAGACGAACTTCGTCTTATAACGAACCTCGAGTCTTGTTAGTTGAACTAACTTTGTATGCTGGATGAACTTCGTCTGTGAAGACAAAGTTTGTCAATTTAACGAACGTCATCAGTGAAGATGAGGTTCGTTGGTCATACAAAGGCTCATTTGATAGACATTGAGGATGAACCTCGTCAGAATAGCCAACACGGCTGGACATATGAAGTTCAATTGACAAACAAAGTTCGTCGGAAAAAGACAAGATATGTCAAGACAACAAACGTCGTCAGTTCAAAAGACATCGTCTTTCAGATAGATTTCATCTCAGAAAGAGAGGAGTTGTTCATCTCCTTCGAGAAATCCAAGTCTAAAATAGACAGGGTTCATCTGTGTTAAAACGCAAATCTTACATTCAGATCTATTACCTGAGAAAGCAGATGAAAACGCGGGATCATCTGAGGCACCAATGACCTTCTTGTCCTTACCCTTGCTTCGGTCTACAGCAGTCTTGTGGGCCATTGGTTTTGGTTGAAGAGCTTGCAAAAAAGGAAAGATTGAAACTTTGGAAGAGAAGGAGTTCAGATAGTCCAAACGACAAAGAGAAGAAAAGAAAAGGAAAGATTGAAACTTTGGAAGAGAAGGAGTTCAGATAGTCCAAACGACAAAGAGAAGAAAAGACTTCTCATATGATGATATTCTATATATAAGAAGGAGTTCAGATAGTCCAAACGACAAAGAGAAGAAAAGACTTCTCATATGATGATATTCTATATATAAGGGCGGGAAAGGTCGAATCAAGAGTCACGATCTTCAGTTAAGATCGTTTGATGAAATCCCTTCCCAACCAGATCTGTGGACGAGATCCACGGAGATTTCAAAGCACCAGCTGGTAACCAGTTATTGGGTATGGAAAAGGTGTGTAACCGCATTGCTACAAAGCCACAGGGTATCAGATGACTGTTATTCTGACAAAGCTCGTATAAAGGGACGAACTCCGGAATGAACCTTGGGGTAATATCCATATTGAACCTTGTAGTGAAGACGAAGTTCCTGACGAAACTACGTTCGTTAAATAAGCTCTGCAAATCCACAACGCCTGTAGGTATTCAAAGTATTTCAGACTCCATACAACTCAATTCAAGTCTGAAAACTTTGAATGGGGTTTTGTAGGCATTCAAAAATGCCTAAATTCAAAATATGAGGAGGGTCGTCAAGAAAACGAACCTCGTCTCAATCCAAGATGAGGCTCGTTGCTCAGCAAAGATTCACTTCTCAAACGGAACTTGCCACGCAGCAAAGCTCAATAACAAAAGCGAAGCTCGTCATTGGAAACGAGGTTCGACGTTCATCTTTGGAAGATGAGGTTCGTCAATGAAGACGAAGCTCATCGTCAGACTTGAAGCTTATCAGTGAAGACGAAGTTCACCAAATTTGCTACGCAGTTGAACTCAGCTATCGAAGACGAAGTTCGTTAGTGAAGACGAAGTTAGTCAGACGAAATCAGTGAAGACAAAATTCGCTAGAAGAAGCTTGTTTACTGCAAAATTTACTTTGTAAGACGAACCTCACTGCGTATCAAGGCTCTTCTTACTTGACGAACCCCGTTTCAATTAAAGACGAGGTTTGTCGTCCACGTGAGAGCTAGCTGTAACGGCTCCGAAGACTTAGTCAACCACGTGGGCTCATCTTCAGGAGCACGTTGTGGTGTGCGCTGATTTAGAGGAGGCAGTTACGCCCCTCTATCCGTGATCTTAGCTCGTCAGTTACATGCTTAAACCCTATAAATAGCCATGGATGGCTACAGAGAAAGGGTGGTTGGTTTTGTTCGGAGTTTTAGACTTTTGACAATCATCAGAGATCAGAACTCCTGCGTATAGAACTGGAACTCGAACCTCAGTTCTAGCATTCTAACGAACGTCAGAAGCTTCAGCAATCTTGTTCTGATCGTGAACGGGAAGCAATATCGACTCGAGCATCGAGGGAAGCATCCTTTCGCCACCAAGAGCCCACGTTAAACAAGGAGAAGCTGAATTAATTTTCTCTTCATCTGTAATCAAGAGAGAGAGTGAGTGATTGTAAGGGTTTCGTACCTAGCGATCAAACCCAGCATTCTTAAAATAAGAGAATCAATCAACGTGAATTTTTCGACCCTACAATGTACTTAGTACTAATGTTCATGACTGAATTCTGTAAACAACACTAGGTTTTGTGAACACTGCCAAATGTAAAGCACCACAAAGAACAAAACAAGTGAAAAGGGACAAAAAAGTAGCTTCTAGAATTTCAAAATGTATACGTATGGCAAGTTTGAAGCAAACATATTTATCACGTAAATAAAAAATTAATCTTTTAAGCAATAATACAGGCCTAAATCTTAGATTACTATGCAACACGATAGGCTTGACAATCTTAGAAGATATAGCTAATCAATTGAATTAGATATGCACAATGGATCCTATCAGATATGGCAAGTTTGACAATTTTTGAAGATATAGCTAATTAATAGAATAATAACAAGCACCAAAATCTGGAGTATCGGATATGTCCTTTTTTATTAATAAAGATTCTCGGGCGTTGCTACAAAATCAATTTGGAATTAATGCGTATCTTCGATGAATTTCACCATTATAAGATGTGACAAGTTTTCCAGTTGTTGTTACATTCCTTGAAAGGGTTAAAAATGATAGGCAAGGGCATGCAATATGCTATCCTCTTATTTCTTCTAGCAAACCTTTGGACCCCTGCTCAATGTACCCCTGCTCAATGTAAAGTCCTCTAGCTACTATTTTGGCTTTCCATGTTTTCCTTCTTTTACGCTAAAAAATATCATCTGACGCTGCTTGTTAACTGCGCTAATTTATCTTTTTCCCAAAATCAGAAAGCTCCGTTCTCCAAATTGAAAAGATTTTTCTTTTTTCTTTTGCTATTTTATTTCCAATATTCTCGGGAACTAACATATAATCTCTCTCTCTCTCTCTTTTTTAATAGCATTGGAGCCATGTTGCCAACTTGACCCCAAAGACTGTAATAATCTCCCGCAATACAGATGTTTACCGAAGTACAAATGCTACGCAACATTGGAGGAGTGCAACGCGGATTGTCCTACATGTTAGACCCTCCATTGCTGGGAAGCCGTGAGCTCGGGAAGTCATCTCTGTTTGTGGATAACAGATAAATAATAAAATTGTTTTGTCTTTTCATCTCACTTCCAATAAATTCCCATTGTTGTGTCAATTAAACGGAAAAGTGTCTGTATTAATTAAATCTATAAAAGAGCCGGATTGGGATGCTCTCCTAAGGAATAGTGTTTCCTAAGATCTCCTAATGCATCTCAACCTTTGATTTTGTGTATGAGCACAAAAAACGAGGATGTCCTATGCAATGAATGGTTGAGATGCATTAGGAGATCTTAGGAAACATTATTCCTTAGGAGAGGATCCCAATCCAAAAGAGCCCATCTAAAAGGGGAGAAGGCCCTACTAAAAAGTAAAAGAAATAAGAAATATGACAAAGAAGAGAAAAGCACATAAGCCGGCCTACAAAGAACGTAGGAAAAGTTAAAAGCCACAAGAAAGGAAAGAAGAAACAAAACGTGGCTCGCTTAGAATTAAAGAAAATAATTGATATGGACAAATCATTTCAGGCCGAAGCACACCGATGCAACAAAAGACGAAGGGGGGCTGCATAAGCCATGCCCGCAAGAAGTCAAAAAAAATAATAATAAATAAATAAAACAGACCATTTAAAATCCAGGTCTGTTCAAATTCTATAACCCACATTAAATATTCCTCAACTTCATAACCCCCATTAACTCTGTATCATAATCTCTCCATTAAAAGTAAACAATTCCCATCATGAGTAACCCCTCTTTTAACCTCTCCTCTATGTAGATTCCAAGAAATACCATCCAAACTCTATATCCATTTCATCAATTGAAACATCTTTTCTACTCCAAGATTAGTAAACTCATCGCCCCCAATCTCGTTTTTTTATTTCATCAATCCCAAACAAAAAAAGAAACCAGCACACACCTCCTCCTCTTCTTCCTATGTATATATAAAGGAATGACATGAAGGTTCTGGTTTTTTGTAACAATCTAAATCTTTTTTCCCCCTTTTATTTTTGTCTTCCAATTTCGCAATGAATTTTGGGCCTCCGCCCACTTAATAAACTTGATTTCATCAATTTTAAGCCTTATACCATTTACAAATTAAAAAAAAAATAGAAAAATGCGGCCTAATGCGGCCCATAAGAGGATCGGCCCATCTTTAAAACACCTTCATGATTCAAAGGAAATATTTTATATTTAAATTCTAACCTGAACCAAAACCAACTGACCCAGTTAAAAAATAAAATATTTTTTACGAGAGGCCAACCCTTCGGTAAAAATAGTATAAATGTATAATTTAATTTGAAAAGAGATTTTTTATTTTAAAAAAGAAGTGAAAATAAAGTTAGATCTAACTGATTTTGAAAAATAAAAAAAAGAATTATATAGTTAAAATAAAATTAAAATTCCATCTATATCTTCTATTAAAACTGTTACCATTGCACATGCCACTTGGCAATTTCCTGCTTTTTCAGGATTATTTTCTTAAATAAAAAATAAAAAAATTTAATGTTAACCGTTGGACCTAATTTATCTCAATATTACCCGCTTATTTGTTCTAATTATTCACAATCACTTCCTCACTCTAACTATTTCACCCACATCCGTTGTTTTTCCCTTTCTTCAATTCCCATGATCGCCTTTTCACCCACGTCCCTTCTTTTCTCCTTTGCTAAATTCCCAAGATCGCCTCTTCGTGTCCTTGGATCTTAGAAATCATCTTCAACTCGGCAAATCGTCTCTTCATCTCCATCGACCACCACATCCGTTGTTTCCCCCTTTCTTCAATTCCCAAGACGCCTCTTCATTTCCTTGGATCTCAAAAATCACCTTCAACTCACATGGCATCTCTTCCCCTTGAAAACGCCACATGGCAAACCTCTATATCAAAGCCCTACTGCGCCCCTAATCTCTCAATCTACGCCTTTTTTTTGCCCTCAATCCTAAATTGTCGCTTCGTCATCTACTCTATTCCATTTCCCACACCGTTCTCTTCTCCCTCTTCGAAAAAAATTTCTGCGCTCATTATTATTCTTGAGAATCCAAGCATCGCTTCTTCAAACTAAATCTCAAGAAGATGTTTATATATGGTAAGCCCTCAATGCTTCATCTTATTCATCCTCACCTCCATCATCTACAACGAAGATTTTCTCTGAAGGCTGCAGAGGTTTGTGCGCGTTACCAGATATTGAAAGGTGTGTTTTCCCCCACAAAAGCTTCATAATATTTCAGCCGGTCATGGATTCTAGCAGAAATTTTAACTATTTTATTTTCATTCAATGTTACAGAGGGTTGTCAGAGTCAGTTGTTCAGGTTGAGAGGTATGATTTTACATTTTATACTCTTTCAATTGCAATTGAATTAGAGGTATAATTTTATATTTTGATTGTTAGGTTATATGGAAAATTATTTCCAAATTTTCTTTGTTTCGAATGTTGGAGATGTCTCAAACTAAGTATGTATTTTTCTTAAATTATATCCTTTATATTCGAAAAAATTTATTTATGGTTCTGCTTAAGCCTGGGTATTTATGACTCAGATCAATAATATATGTATTAAGTTTTTTTCTGTTTTGTGAATGTTACCTAGGTATTTATGCAAAAGATCTTTTTAAGTTTGAAAAAGATTTATTTCTATAAAATTTATACATTCCACTATGTAGAAACTTGGAGCCATCCCTTCCCAATCTAGGGTTCTAATCACAAATACTAACATACATTTTTTTTCATTTTTTAGTGATGGCGATTGTGAAACGAGGTGCAAGAAAAACAACATTAGCATTCTGGGGAAGGAATGATCATCAAACTAGGCTCGCAGTCCCATATCGCAAACCAACAAAGCTAAAGTATATGATACATAAGTTGAAAAGAAATGAGACGCTAGATGCACACATTTCAAACATGCAAAATATATTATTTAATATGGAAGTTCAAATGGAGCCTGAATTGAGTGAAAAAGAAAAAACAGATGGACTGCTCAATTCCTTGTCGGATGAGTTTGGCTTTATTAAGTATAGATTGCTTAATAAGTCTACTTTT
Organism: Asparagus officinalis; assembly: GCF_001876935.1. Classification (NCBI taxonomy): domain Eukaryota; kingdom Viridiplantae; phylum Streptophyta; class Magnoliopsida; order Asparagales; family Asparagaceae; genus Asparagus; species Asparagus officinalis. The sequence goes on along the minus strand of NC_033799.1, from coordinate 17,994,457 downwards.
GATGAGGTTGTTTATGAAATGAGACTTATTAACTTCGACTGGGATTTTAAGAAACTATGTAGACGCACTGCAATCTTGTCCTTGGCACCAAACATCCGTAGTGCCCGAGCTGTGAACATGAGTGGAATACCTTGGTTTGAAAGAGTTCAAAAGAGATCTACTTAGAATGCCAACTATGAATAGTTGTTCGAATATCAATATTTATGAGAAATTGAGTGATTGTGAGGAATCTATTTGCATAATTAAAACCTTTGTCATTTCCTTCCTTATATTTATAATGTGTTTGTTATTGTAATTCGATGAGAAACATGAGATCTCTATGAATCGTTATGATTAAACTTAAATGATATGCCATGTTTACATGATCTTATTTGATATGCCTGTTTATGAGAAACAGTAGCTTAAATTGTACGTGAGCGATATATTACACAAATATCAAATGGATTCATTGTATGTTGGAAAAAATCGCAATAAAGATAATAAAAGAAAATTGACTTGTATTTCTTCGATCCCGGTTACAATTTGATTACAAAAGAGAAGAGAACGAATTTGGTTCTCCCCTTTGTTTAAAACTGGGTTCTTCAAGGTAGCGATGGAGTGCCTCCTTCGATTGTTCGCGTCGAATTTGCTCTCCGTTGACGATCCGACCGTCTTTTATCTCGTGGGAACGATGAACTTCTGTGGAAAGTTTAATGGGTAACTTTTTAATGAGTTTAAGAACTCTGAACGAGTTAGAACTCTGTGAATAGAGTTGTTAGAACCGAAGATTCGGTTAATGACCAAGCAGATATTCTGTTGTTGAAGAATCCTTTCAGATTTGATCTTCTGAACTCGATTCAAAAATCCTATCTCCAAGGTCTCTCTTGCCTCTCTGTGCGGTTGAGATCCTGAAGAGCTTCCAAACCCGTGCGGTTTAGATGCTGAAAATCCAACCCTTTACTCCATTGGGTTTGTTGAGTTTTTATAGGGGGATAAGAGGTTGTAACTGCCCTCTAAATCCGCTCCTAAGTAGGCGTGATTTCCTCAGATCGTGGGGAAAACGGTTCCTATAACCGTTCAGCTCGTGTTTGAACGAGTCAAACGCCCACGTTGGCGTTCAGGACCCTAACTCCGCATTTTAGACTGGAGACGCGGAGTTGGGTACCCGCTGGGCATTAAAAAACGCGGGTCCGACCCCAGCGTTTTAATGTTGTAACGCGGGTTCGACCCCAGCGTTTTGATGTTGTAACGCGGGTCTGACTCCAGCGTTTTGATGTTGTAACGTGGGTTCGACTCCAGCGTTTTGATGTTGTAACGTGGGTTCGACCCTCGCGTTTTGATGTTGTAACGCGCGGGTTTGACCCTGGCGTTTTGATGTTGTAACGTGGGTTCGACCCTCGCGTTTTACTGTTGACACACGGGGAGGACCTCCGTGTTTTGGTGTTGATACACGGGGAGGACCTCCGTGTTTTGGTCTTAGAGCGCGGTGATGAGTTCCGCGTCTTGCTTTGGAGAGATTATCAACAAGTAATCTCTTTTGTCATAGCGTTGCAAAGATCATTGTCTTGTAATCTTCGTCTTGGCTCCTTGAGAATATGAGAGTCGTCAGATTGTAACTCCCGATGTTGATTGTAAATGCTGTTGAACTAGAGCTCTCATCGGTTGTCGTGAAGGTCGTCAGATTGTAACCTTCAGCGATCTACGTGAAAGTCTTCAAATTGTAGCATTCTGGAAGTCGTCAGATTGTAACTTCCATCATCGGTGTTTGATGGGGGATAAGCTATCCATTGTGATTTTTAGACAGCCTACAGAACCCCCTCCAAAATTTTCGAAATTTTGCGGTTGACTGGGACGAATTTTCGGAATACTTTGGATCTCAACTCTGATCCTGGAACTGTTGATTCCTTGTTGTAAAGGAGTCATTCTCTGCACTCGCTTTGAATGCATCTTGGTTGATGAGATTTGCCATGCAGGACCTGTGAAGGTATGTGCCATAATCCTGCTTCTGGAATGCGGGGGTGGACCCTACATTTTGAACTTGAGACGCGGGTCTCAGCCTTGCATGTTGAATTTGGAGCACGGGTGTGACCTTGGCATTCGGTTTTTGCATCACGGGTCTGACCTCAGCGTTTTGACTTACGACATGGAAGTGGCTTCCGTGCATTTTTGACTAAGTCATTGAGACTTATCTTTAGCTCATTTGTTTCAAGTCTCAGCTCATCTATCTTTAGAACCCGGATGAACCTGCAAACATGCATAGGATTTTTGGCAAACCCTCAGCCATCAACGGATTTGATAAGCCTTTACCGACTACCGTTTAAGTCGGGCTAGCATGTGAATTATTTGATCAACGGATTTGATAAGTCTTTACCGACTACCGTTTGAGTCGGGCTAAGAGAATAAACCCTTTTAGACTTGATGCTATGATTTTGAATACATAGACTTTGTTATTTTTACGGAAAAAGACTAACCGGCAACGCGTGTTAGGCATAGACTTATCTCTAATTAGGAATCGAGACAAAGTCCCCCATGCGTGTAAGGCATGAATTTCGGTGTTATTAATAACAACCTGCTACGATGTTGAATACGTAGACTTTTGTCCTTTTTACGGTGAAAGACTAACCGGCAACGCGTGTTAGGCGTTGACTTATCCCTACTTAGGATTCAGGATAAATTTCCCCATGCGTGTAAGGCATGGATTTTGGCGTTATTAATAACGACCTGCTACGATGTCGAATACGTAGACTTTTGTCCTTTTTACGGTGAAAAACTAACTGGCAATGCGTGTTAGGCGTTGACTTATCCCTACTTAGGATTCGGGATAAATTTCCCCATGCGTGTAAGGCATGGATTTTGGCGTTATTAATAATGACCTGCTATGATGTCGAATACGTAGACTTTTGTCCTTTTTACGGTGAAAGACTAACCGGCAACACGTGTTAGGCGTTGACTTATCCCTACTTAGGATTCGGGATAAATTTTCCCATGCGTGTAGGCATGGATTTTTGATGTTGTTTCTTCCTGTGTGGCTTGAAACACCAAAAGAAAGTTGGAAGTACCAGAGGTATAATATTAACTTGGCATGAATTTTCACTTAAAGTGAAATTCAAAAATTTTCTTTATTATCACTAGGATAATTCCAGAAAATCTTTAATCCACTGGGGATTTTATAATGAAAACTTGCTATTCTTGTTGCAAAAAGGATTAACAAGTTCATTGGGGGGTAGACTGTTAGAGGTGTGATGTTAACCTAACAGTATTTTATGGACCTATCGCTCTATTAAAGAGAGTCGATAAGTTGGTTTGGTTGTCAGAGGTGTGATGTTAACTTGACTGGAATTTATGGACTTATCGCTCTATTGAAGAGAGTTGATAAGTTGATTTTGTCAGAGGTTTAGTGTTAACATGACAGGAATTTGTGTTGCGATTGGAGCAACTTTGTGGACTTATCATCCTATTGAAAAGGATTGATAAGTGGGTTGTCAGGGGTTTAGTGTTAACATGATGTAATATTAACGTGACAGGATTTTGTGTTACGATCGGAGCAACTTTGTGGACTTATCATCCTATTGATGAGGATTGATAAGTTGATTTGTCAGAGGTTTGGTGTTAACATGACAAGAGAATTTGTGGGCCTATCGCTCTATTGAAGAGAGTCGATAAGTTGATATTGTCAGAGGTGTAATATTAACGTGACAGGATTTTGTGTTGCGATTGGAGCAACTTTGTGGACTTATCATCCTATTTAAGAGGATTGATAAGTTGATTTTTTCAGAGGTTTAGTGTTAACGTGACGAGAGTTTGTGTTGCGATTAGAGCAACTTTGGAGACTTATCATCCTATTGACGAGGATTGATAAGTGGATTGTCAGAGGTATGATGTTAACGTGATAGGAATGAGTACTTGTGACTTGCACAAGATTTTGGGGATTAACGTCTCGCTGGGGAAACTTGCTAGGTGAGTTTATCATCAGAAGTGATGTATTTTGATGCTTGTGATTTGAATAAGATTTTGAAGACTTAGTGTCTTGCTGGGAAAGATTGCGATTTGCGCAATTTTGAGGACCTATTATCCTATTGGTAAGGATTGATAAGTTGATTGTCAGAGGTGTATTGTTAACATGACAAATTGGGAGTAATGCAAGATGCATTCATACTCTGTGGGGTGATGATCGTTAGAAGTATAATGTTAACTTGACGATGTGAAAGTTTTGTTACTCTTAATCTAATAGATTCTAAGTAATCAACCCCCAGTCTTGATTAAGACTTAGCAGGGGAATAAAAAGAGGTAGACAAGGCACATCGCCTAGTGAGACACTATCCATGAAGTCGGAATAGAGTCACATCACCAGGTAGGCCATTATCTGATGAGTTTGACTATCAGAAGTAACTGTTAACGTGATAGTTTTTTGTGGACCTGCCATCCTACTTGAAGATGATTGACAAGAGAATTTGGAGGGAATGGACTATTAGAGGTAATCATTAACGTGATAGTTTTGATAGACCCGCCATCCTACGTGAAGAGGATTGGTAGGGGAATTAGGAGAAAACAGACTATCAGAGGTGATCATTAACGTGATAGCTTTAGTGGACCTGCCATCCTATTGAAGCGGATTGACAAGTTGATGGACTATCAGAGGTAAATATCAACGTGATAGTTTTGTGGACCTGCCATCCTATTGGAAGAGGATTGACAAGAGAATTTGGAGGGAATGGACTATCAGAGGTAATCATTAACGTGATAGTTTTGATAGACCCGCGATCCTACTTGAAGAGGATTGGTGGGGGAATTTGGAGAAAACAGACTATCAGAGGTGATCATTAACGTGATAGTTTTAGTGGACCTGTCATCCTATTGAAGCGGATTGACAAGTTGATAGACTATCAGAGGTAAATGTTAACGTGATAGTTTTGTGGACCTACCATCCTATTGAAGCGGATTGACAAGTTGATGGACGTGATAGTTTTGGTAGATTTTGTGATTGACAGAGGTATTCTATTAAACATAACAACTCAGAAAATTTATTTCTCATAATCCAATGAACTACCAATAAACCAACCCCCAGTCTTGAACAAGTGCAGGGGAAAAAGGAGTAGGCCACTATCTAATGAGTTTGACTATCAGAGGTGTCTATTAACGTGATAGTTATTAGACCTGCCATCCTACTAAAGAGGATTGGCTTCAAGATTGGGCTTGGTCCGATTGCTCAGGTGAAGGTTGGGCTTGGTCCGATTGCTCAGGTTGATCCTTCTTACTTTGTTCTTCAGTTTTGATCCTGGCAATAATCTTTTGAGCCTGTTCGCCTTGAGAGATTAGTTGTCTCCAAGAATGATATTCTGCAACTCCGATTCGGGCTAGGAGGTCGGTCTGCAAATTGTGTCGACAGGTCTCTACTAATGTAGACTGTGTCATACCTGACGAACACCGGAGAGCCATGGTTCGAAACCTTTTGATGAACGCTTTGACGGATTCCCTCTTCTTCTGCTTAGTGGCGAGAAGGGTATGGATGGAGACTTCTGTATCCTCTTCAAAAAATCTTGACAGGAAGAGTCTCTCTAAATCTGCCCACCTTTGGATACATCCGGCAGGTAGTTTTCTGAACCATTCAAAGACAACTCCCTTAAGGGTGCTAATGAACAATCGAGTCAGTATGGCATCGTTTGATATTACATTCCCAGTCTGTGACTTGAAATGATAAATATGTTGGTTCGGTGATCCCGTGCCATCAAAAGTTTGTAGCGTCGGGACTTCAAATTTTGGAGGATAAGGGGCTGCATCCCATTCGGAAGGATAGGGTCTGACAACTCCCTCGTCTTGGAGCTCACTTCTGTTGGCCATGGCATTGAGGCGGGTTTCCAATTCTTCTATTTTGGCAGACTGGAGATTATACTCGTTCTCAGTCTCTCTTCCTTCATCAGAGGAAGATTCTAGGTTGTGGGCTTCTTGGTCAGAAGCCGTGTCATCAACCACCTTTCCCTTCCCTTTGCTTGTGTGAGGTCGGGATGAAGACGTTTTTCCTCTCCGGGAAGATTCTTGCCTGGGTGGCGAATATGTCTTCTGAGATTTGGCATTGTTTGCGACGATTTGAGTCAACAGGGCCATGAGTTCATCGATGGCCTCTTGCTAAGATTTGATCATGGCCTCCTGCTCATCAAGTCTTTTCGTGAGATCTACATGGTTTCCCGTCATATAAGCGGGGCTCTCATGATCAACAAAAGAGCTTGATGATTGGGACTCTGCAATGGCTGAGTGTTCATCATTGGAATTGGTTCCCCTGGCTAACCTCTGATAGTTGACAGGGGGAATGGCTCCTGTTCGCGTCCGAGTGCGTCGGTAAACTCCTTCAAACTCGTTAGCGATTTCTCTGACGGTCGGCGAACGACTTGTCTCAGAGTCATCGGAACTAGGACCTGAGGCTTTCCCTTTGCCGATCACATTGATAGTGACCTCAGGATATTCGGTCTCTGGAGACTTCTTCCTGTGCGAACGTCATCGTTGGTTAGACAAAGCAACGTCCGTTAATTGGTCGAACACCAATGGTTTGGCCGCATATGAGCAGCATTGATATCCCGAGAGGACCATAGGAATCAGCCGTTCACATTAGAATAAACGAATGACTTGCTGCATCGGTCTTTCTCTCGATATGAACTCTCTCAAATCTGTTGTAAAGATTCGAGGAGAATTACTCATTGATCGTGAGGTTTGAACTGGAACTCCCAGTCTATGATTGGACATGACTGGCTCTTGATGGACATGAATCTGGTTTAGATGCCTTGGACCCATGAACTTCTTATATCCACCTCTCAATCTAGTCGCGCTACGCAGAGTATTCGGGGGTCTCGCTTAATAAGTCTACTTTTGATGAGGTTGTTTATGAAATGAGACTTATTAACTTCGACTGGGATTTTAAGAAACTTTGTAGACGCACCGCAATCTTGTCCTTGGCACCAAACATCCGTAGTGCCCGAGCTGTGAACATGAGTGGAATACCTTGGTTTGAAAGAGTTCAAAAGAGATCTACTTAGAATGCCAACTATGAATAGTTGTTCAAATATCAATATTTATGAGAAATTGAGTGATTGTGAGGAATCTATTTGCATAATTAAAACCTTTGTCATTTCCTTCCTTATATTTATAATGTGTTTGTTATTGTAATTCGATGAGAAACATGAGATCTCTATGAATCGTTATGATTAAACTTAAATGATATGCCCTGTTTACATGATCTTATTTGATATGCCCTGTTTATGAGAAACAGTAGCTTAAATTGTACATGAGCGATATATTACACAAATATCAAATGGATTCATTGTATGTTGGAAAAAATTGCAATAAAGAGAATAAAAGAAAATTGACTTGTATTTCTTCGATCCCGGTTACAATTTGATTACAAAAGAGAAGAGAACGAATTTGGTTCTCCCCTTTGTTTAAAACTGGGTTCTTCCTCTTTAATGAGTTTAAGAACTCTGAACGAGTTAGAACTCTGTGAATAGAGTTGTTAGAACCGAAGATTTGGTTAATGACCAAGCCGATATTCTGTTGTTGAAGAATCCTTTCAGATTTGATCTTCTAAACTCGATTCAAAAATCCTATCTCCAAGGATTTCGTCTCTCCTGCCTCTCTGTACGGTTGAGATCCTGAAGAGCTTCCAAACCCGTGCGGTTTAGATGCTGAAAATACAACCCTTTATTCCGTTGGGTTTGTTGAGTTTTTATAGGGGGATAAGAGGTTGTAACTGCCCTCTAAATCCGCTCCTAAGTGGGCGTGATTTCCTCAGATCGTGGGGAAAACGGTTCCTATAACCGTTCAGCTCGTGTTTGAACGAGTCAAACGCCCACGTTGGCGTTCAGGACCCTAACTCCGCATTTTAGACTGGAGACGCGGAGTTGGGTACCCGCTGGGCATTGAAAAACGTGGGTCCGACCCCAGCATTTTAATGTTGTAACGCGGGTCTGACTCCAGCGTTTTGATGTTGTAACGCGGGTCCGACTCCAGCGTTTTGATGTTGTAACGTGGGTTCGACTCCAGCGTTTTGATGTTGTAACGTGGGTTCGACCCTCGCGTTTTGATGTTGTCACGCGGGTCTGACTCCAGCGTTTTGATGTTGTAACATGGGTTCGACCCTCGCGTTTTACTGTTGACACACGGGGAGGACCTCCGCGTTTTGGTGTTGATACACGGGGAGGACCTCCGTGTTTTGGTGTTGATACACGGGGAGGACCTCCGCGTTTTGGTCTTAGAGCGCGGTGATGAGTTCCGCGTCTTGCTTTGGAGAGATTATCAACAAGTAATCTCTTTTGTCATAGCGTTGCAAAGATCATTGTCTTATAATCTTCATCTTGGCTCCTTGAGAATATGAGAGTCGTCAGATTGTAACTCCCGATGTTGATTGTGAATGCTGTTGAACTAGAGCTCTCATCGGTTGTCGTGAAGGTCGTCAGATTGTAACCTTCATCGATCTACGTGAAAGTCTTCAAATTGTAGCCTTCTGGAAGTCGTCATATTGTAACTTTCATCATCGTTGTTTGATGGGGGATAAGCTATCCATTGTGATTTTTAGACAGCCTACATTCATTTCTAAACTATATCCAAAAATTTTCTTACATAGTGGAATGTATAAATTTTATAGAAACTATATCACATATCTCCAACGAGTCTTAGTTACATTGCAAAAAGAGAACAAATCCTAAAATCAAGGTAACAAATACATCACAATATATGGCCTCAACCTAACCTCTCCAAGGAGTCTTAATTACATTGCAAAGAGAACAAATCCTAAAACATATATCAAATACATTACATTTCTGCAGTATGAAAAACTGTACAAAACAAACATCGACCAAACTTAAATCCGATACCAGTTGTGCTATCTCCTCATCTTATGCAAATAAATCCACTTAACTTCATTATTAGTATTGGAAGTTTCATTATTAATGTCATAGAGTATGAGTCAAATTCTTAAACTCAACGGGTAGAATTATGATATATAGAGAAACCAAAGTTTTAGCATCTTTCAACAATATATCATGACTTCTTTGCATATTATTTTGCATTCTGGAGATTCTTTCAGCTTCAAACAATGTACAACTGCGAGGTATATTGGTCCGTTCAGGATAGTGGAGCGCATTGGAGCCGTTTCATAACGGCTAGATCTTCCTGTTGGACCCTAGAGTGGGGGGTGATTAGGGTCAAGAGGCTATAATTATGCAATAAAATTAAGACAAGCAAACCACAGTATTCTAATGCAATCAAAATAGAGGAGATAGGATTAGGAATCGTTATCCTGTGACGCGCGATATGTTAACGAGGCTCGGTCCGCTGACCTACGTCCCAGCTCCCCACTCTCGAGGAGAAATCCACTACACAACCCGGTTTGGAAGCCGAAACTTCGTCTACACAGCGATCCCCACTCGATCTCACACTACACAGTTTGATCTACACAAGATCACACTCCCTCACAGTTGATCTACACAAGATCACACTCACAAGATAGTAGAAATGATGTAAGACTCTCTCTTTACAATGTCCCTATGGCAAAGAGAGAAAGCACACTGAAGCTGGGAAGTGAACACACAAAAACTCAGTGAAAACAGGTTTTGAAAATATAAACTCTGAGAAAAACAACGTCACTGGTTTTTGCAAAAGCTGGGACAGAGAGGAAGAAGAAGAGATGGAGTTTAAATATGAGAAAAATAGCTGTTTAAACCCATCCCTAAATCCCCCAAAATCTGGAACTAAAACGTCGCTGAGATCTGTACTGAGCGGCGCCACAAAAAGGACCAAAATTACCGTTTGAAAAATACGGCGGTCGACCGGCGAAAATTCCGGTTGACCGATGGAAATGTTCGGTCGACCGACGGAAAATTCGGTCGACCGCTAACTAGATCAGAAATGGGAAAAACAAGCAGAGACTTGTCCGGTCGACCGGTGTGGTCGACCGAAGGAAGCTCTCGGTCGACCGCGGCGGTCGACGACCGAAGGAAGCTCTCGGTCGACCGCGGCGGTCGACCGATGAACTCTCTGCTGCCCAGAGAGGAATGAACATAAGTACGGTCGACCGATGCGGTCGACCGTATTCTGATACATCCCAAAACACTGTTTTGACTCAACAAAAATATTTGGAAAATATTTATTTGACCTCTGAAAATTATGAAAACTTTGTAAAATGTTTTTAATGCTAAAAAAAAACTGTTTGGAAAAGGAATTTTGCAGATAGGTCCTCATACTTGTGAAAAATAGAATTTTGTGAGAAACACTTAAAAACAAGTATGAAAACGTGTGTGTGTGATATCCCACTAGCTTCAAGTGAAGTTAATAACTATTTGCCTACATTCTATTATTAGAGAGAGAAAAATAAAAGATAGCTAATATCCTTATATAGAAAGCAATGCTTGAGTCTTGATATAGCTTGAATTTGATGAAGCTTCTATATGAATTTGTTGTTCTTGAAATAACGTTTGCTTCATCACTATGCCTCCTCCTCCTTTGGATATCATCGTTGTAGCGCATATTCCATCCAATCCTCCATTTGTGGTACTAATAAGCTTGATATATGAATTCACTACAGTTGAACTTAATAAGCCATTAGTATCGATAATGGTGGTTGTAAAACATCATCAAAACATAAGGGCTAACACTTCCAGCATCGATGTTGAGTATACACGATGTCTTTCATGTTTCGATGCTTAAGAAGCATCTATGTGACGAGGAGCAGCAGCGAGTGTTAAATATGACAGAGGTCGAGATTCTTGATGATATGACTATTATTGAAATTCCTGTGTGTATTCTTATCAAGGAGGACAAGAGACTTAGAAACAAAGTGATACATTTAATTAAAGTTTAATGGAATCGGAAAGGAGCTGAGGAAGTTTCTTGGGGCACGATGAGGATATGCATCACGACAACTTGCACCTATTTGAGCAAGCAAATTATTTGGATATGATTTGCCTATGTTTATGATTATCTATATGCTTATATCTATACTTAACACTAGAATTGTGATATTAACACTTAGCTCCTAATTATTCGGAACACATGGTATATATATAGGGGGGTTCCTTGTTTGGATTTTTCGTCTGACGTACTAGTTCCGCTTAGTTAGGGTTAAGTGGGAGTGTTTACATTCTAGGTTGTTAGGTATAGATATCGAGGAGGATTATGGGGGGAGCGCGAAGATGTTATACGTTGCAACTATCCGCACCTGTTTGAGCAGGTAAATTGATGATTGGTGTTCATGATTATCTATATGATCATATTTATATTTAATGCTAGAACGAGGGTATTAACACTTAACTCCTAATCATTCGGAACACATGGTATATATATGGGGGGCTTCTTGTTTGGATTTTTCGCCCGACGTACTTGTTCCGCTTAGTTAGGAGTTAAGTGAGAGTATTCACATTCTAGAAGATTAAGTGTAGATATTATTATGTTTTATATCTAGGGATTAATGCTACGAGATGTGTACAGGAGGATTTTCTTATCTGGATTATCCCCTCTTGGTGCTTTTCTCATATTATTAATCCCTAATATACAATTGTGGAATTTTAGGGACGAAATTCTTTTAAGGGAGAAGAATGTAAAACCCCGTGAATTTGAATATTATGTGATAAATAATGAATAAATATGTCATATGGTGATAAATAACATATTTTGATATTTGAGTATGCTAGGAATTGATTTGAGATCAATTCAATGTATATATGTGAGTGGAGGATAGAAACATGCACGAAAACACACGAAACCAGAAAAACTATAAAATCTCTGCTAAGTCGACCTATGAGTCGACTTGTCATAAGTCGGCTTATGAGTCGACTTATCATAAGTCAACTTATCAGAGTCGTAAGCCGACTTAAAGGCTGAATTTCATGTTTCTTCGGGTTTTCGGGTCGTATCTGTTTTGTTTCGATTCCAGGCTGATATATACTCATTCAAGCCCTATTTTGCTACACTTTTTCATGAGAATATAGCAGCCACCCCTCCTATCAAACCCTAGCTCAAATAGTTGAGTTTTTGGAAGAGTTTGGTGAAGGATTCGTCGAGAGGAAGGTGAGATCTGTGTTTTTAGCAAAGGAAGAGATCTTACACACGTGTTGGGAGGATCAACAGTGACCTGAGGCAAGATTATCTTCGTCCCAACCCATCCTCATAGTTAAATAACTAGTTTTAAATGTTTAATATGTGTTTTCATGTTTAAATCTTAACCTGTGGTGTTAAAAATTAGATTTTTGATGTTGAAACTCAAATCAATGCTAGATCAGTAATCTTTTCTTATTGTTTATGATAGAATCATGATCATGATCATTAGGATTTAATTTAATTTTCATTTTTAATATTTTAAACATGCTTAACTTATGTGTTAACCCTAGTTTGATGTCTAATTATCTCTTCATGCTAATTAATCATGTTTAAACCTTAGGTCTATGATTCCTAAATAGTCTAAACATGTTTAAACAAATTTCTATGCCTCTATTCATATTTGTAATTCATCATGCTTGATAATCATGTTGGTAATATATGAGAAAAATTGAGAATTTTGGTTATTTATGAAGTTAATCCTAATTAGTTTCTAATCCAAGAGTTAAATCATGTAATCTGATCTCTATTAATTAGTTTTAGATGTTTATAACCTATTTCCTATGTTCCATGTTGGTTAGAACGAGTTTTTGTTTGAGAAATATCGTAAAAAACATCAAAACGACAACCTGGAAGTCGACTAAGTTGACTTATACGTTGACTTGCCATAAGTCGACTTATGTCTGGCATAAGTCAACTTACGGGCATTTTTTCAGATTTTCCAGATGTGTTCTTGTATTGTTTTGAGATGCGTTCGTGGGGTTCGAGCCGCACTTTTTTACTCGTACATTCACGAATACACAAGTACAGTGTCGTTGCACACACACTAATATCCCGATGGGGATTTTGACAAGTACGAGTCCGATTACACTTGAGATAGAGGTTGTTGATACAATTTACATACATATGGATCTCAGTACTATTTGAGATAGTGCATCAATATATCATTCGTAGATTGATTACACAGTTTATACATATATATGGGTTAGTGCATCGATATTCCATTAGTACATGCTATTGAGTCGGGTTTGAGGATGCTTGACGTAGCAGTCCGTCCCGCACCAAGGTGCGATGAGGTTTGTGAGCCGTCTTTTTGGTTACCTATATAGTAGGCCGTCCCACGCTTATGTTATGCACAGAGATGCGATGAGACTAATGAGTCGTGTACACTATTTAGGATGCCTACATGGTAGTCCGTTGCATTAAAATAGTTAATTGATAGCCTAAGTTTTCGGCGGATGCTAGTAACGAGTACGACTCATCATTGAGTTATTTGACCGAGATACTTATTCTTGAAAGTGTACGGGATTATATGTTGGTATTTATTCTATCTCCCAAGTGGTAGTGGAAGAAATTTTAAATACGATGTATTGATGTCTTTATTTCCTTTATTTTTTTTTTCACTTCTTAGTTGAGATCGATGATTAGCGATTCACAATTTGAGACATATGGTATATACATGAGGGTTTCCTTGTTTGTATTATTTCGCTCGACGTACAAGTCTCATGCTCAAATGGCTCATCAGCACAAGTGAGATCCCCAAATTCACCAAAAGCAGCGTCAACTCCAATAGTTTTGTGTTCCCCAGCAGTGGTAGGTATGTTACTCCCGTATTCATCAATGCGAGGAGATCTCAGAAGCATACTCTCATTCATTGTTGCGTCCACCTCTTCCTGGGTCTCATGAGGATTGGAAGGTTGGGATTCTTCTACACCGACATTTTCTTCGGCATATAAGAATTCTTCAAGTCCCGGTATGGGACTCCTTTTAGAAGTGTTCCCGGATCTATAGCAACATCAAATGAAACGTAATCCCAAGGAGTTAATGTTAAAGTTTGGGATCACCGCATTCGCCATGCAATGCCACTGGCAATAAGTAAGTGTTGCCTGGGGTTAAGGATCCTATTGAGGGAGTGAGAAGCGAGCACATGTACCATCGGCGATGGTCCAATACCAAACCCTTGCTCCGATAATTAGACCACAATCCTCAGATTGTAATTGGATATTGGAGTTACCAATGTACAATTGGTCATAACCAAATTGGCAGGCAAAGCGGCAAGGCAGATAAGGCTATATTACGCACACAAGACCGAAGCGATAAATGAGATACCCTGGACGAATACTCATGAGGCACTGGAAGCAACCAAGTGATAGGGTAGTGTAGCCCTGACCATTGGATTCGTCTACTACAGTTTGGCCATAGTTGGTCCCGGGAAAATATGGCCATATAATGCTTACTCCAATCTGAGTTTTCCAAGAAAAGCTTTTATGATCCCGGAGAATACATCTCACCATGGCCATATAATGCTTACTCCAATCTGAGTTTTCCAACCTCAGAATGAAAGGAGTAGCCCGTCCCTCTACATGAGCGGAAGGCGCACCCATAAGGGTGGGACAGTGCATAACAAACCACGCCATGAGATAGGCGTAGGGCAATTCTACCTTCGGGTTCTCCGCGCCATGACAAAAAGCATAACATAAGCACCGCAATCCCCAATAGATACGGGCAATCATGGCGGGCAAAAGAGCATATTGGCAGCCGTGTGCCAAACAAATGGCCGGAAAGATCACATCTACTGGCAATACATCAAAACTACCAGAGGGAAAAACAACATGCATGAGCCACAACATAAGATATCCTGCCAGTAAGGCCTTAGAAGAAATGGGCTTCTCGCATTGGAAAAAATAACTGTCAAATGTCATACCTTCTGGGTAACCATGTTCATCCAAGGATGTCACATAAGACGGTGGTAGATTGGTGAGTATGTGTCGAGATAGTTCATCCTCCTCATAAGGACCCAGTGGTACTATGAGATCATTCTTATGATTCAAATCTGAAAAGAGGTAATGCGCCCAGATGTTGTGACTGAGGAGATTTTCACCTTTCTTATCAGCCCATTCTTCTACATTCAGACAAATGAAGTAGTGGCACATTACCTCCCAATAGGTTTCAACCACTTGAGGGTATTCCTTCTCTAAATCGATTAGCTCCTTGTATCCTGGGACATATTCCTCATAAGGATATCTTCTGTATGGTAACTCAGAGACTTCAGCCATCTCATGGAGAGGAATCCCCAATTCACCGTTTGGAGTGAAGAAGGTACAAATGTCGGGATTATATAACTCCAACACACTGAAGAATTGATGAGAGTTAGTTCTTAAACCAAGTTGTGTTGTCCTAATCGGCGCGTAAAGTCCAAATCTCTATAGGTCCTCTTGATTCTCCTGCAAGATGTACTCGGTGACACAAGGCTACCACTGAGTAGGACTCCAATGAGACCAACCAGGAGTCATAAATTCCTTAGCCGGGAATTGCCCCTTTAAGTTAAAGAATGCCCGGCCAAAGGTGTTAGCTTCCTCAGCTGTCTCGCCGACGGGCAATTCTCTTTGAAATAGTCCTGGGTGCAGTCCGGTTATGTAACGACTGATATTGTCTATCTTGGCGCCACTTCTGGAGAAATGGCTGCATATCACTCCATCCTGTTTTGGAGTCAAATCCCAATCCATCTTCCTGGGGGTAGAGATAATCTTCAGGGCGGTGAGAGAACAGTCATGTTCCATCATGGGCAATAACATATTGCGCTCGTTCACAGTCCTAAGCCATCGATAAGTGCCCAATTCCAATTGGACTGGATCCTCTAAGGAGTCTCCAATTAGAAAAGCAGGCTTTACGATGTGATCTCGATCGACTAATTCTAAAGGAGCGTCCGTGATCAAGCGCCTAAAAGTAGGGATTGAAGTCTCAGAGAGAAGTTCAAGTTCTTCTCGTTCTCGATCCCCGAACATAGGGATACCCTCAAGAGAGGAATAATGGAATTCATATTCCATAGCTTGGGTACCATCTGCTCCGATGGAACCTTGCCGAGGAATCGGAATGGATGGATACACAACTACACAAAAGACAAACAAAGTTAGCTCGAAGAATGAGTCACTTGTCCAATGACACGAAGGTCATTCCAACAACGAACTTCGTTAGATAGACGAACCTTGTCCACTAACGAACCTTGTTAAGTAGACAAACCTCGAACTTTGTTAATAGACGAACCTCGTCTTATAACGAACCTCGAGTCTTGTTAGTTGAACTAACTTTGTATGCTGGATGAACTTCGTCTGTGAAGACAAAGTTTGTCAATTTAACGAACGTCATCAGTGAAGATGAGGTTCGTTGGTCATACAAAGGCTCATTTGATAGACATTGAGGATGAACCTCGTCAAAATAGCCAACACGGCTGGACATATGAAGTTCAATTGACAAACAAAGTTCGTCGGAAAAAGACAAGATATGTCAAGACGACGAACGTCGTCAGTTCAAAAGACATCGTCTTTCAGATAGATTTCATCTCAGAAAGAGAGGAACTGTTCATCTCCTTCGAGAAACCCAAGTCTAAAATAGACAGGGTTCATCTGTGTTAAAACGCAAATCTTACGTTCAGATCTATTACCTGAGAAAGCGGATGAAAACGTGGGATCATCTGAGGCACCGATGACCTTCTTGCCCTTACCCTTGCTTCGGTCTACAGCAGTCTTGGGGGCCATTGGTTTTGGTTGAAGAGCTTGCGAAAAAGGAAAGATTGAAACTTTGGAAGAGAAGGAGTTCAGATAGTCCAAACGACAAAGAGAAGAAAAGACTTCTCATATGATGATATTCTATATATAGGGGCGGGAAAGGTCAAATCAAGAGTCACGATCTTCAGTTAAGATCGTTTGATGAAATCCCTTCCCAACCAGATCTGTGGACGAGATCCACGGAGATTTCAAAGCACCAGCTGGTAACCAGTTATTGGGTATGGAAAAGGTGTGTAACCGCATTGCTACAAAGCCACAGGGTATCAGATGACTGTTATTCTGACAAAGCTCGTATAAAGGGACGAACTCCGGAATGAACCTTGGGGTAATATCCATATTGAACCTTGTAGTGAAGACGAAGTTCCTGACGAAACTACGTTCGTTAAATAAGCTCTGCAAATCCACAACGCCTGTAGGTATTCAAAGTATTTCAGACTCCATACAACTCAATTCAAGTCTGAAAACTTTGAATGGCGTTTTGTAGGCATTCAAAAATGCCTAAATTCAAAATACGAGGAGGGTCATCAAGAAAACGAACCTCGTCTCAATCCAAGACGAGGCTCGTTGCTCAGCAAAGATTCACTTCTCAAACGGAACTCACCACGTAGCAAAGCTCAATAACAAAAGCGAAGCTCGTCATTGGAAACGAGGTTCGACGTTCATCTTTGGAAGATGAGGTTC
>NC_033799.1:17930298-17975487 GCF_001876935.1 Asparagus officinalis | reverse complement strand
TGAGACCAACCAGGAGTCATAAATTCCTTAGCCGGGAATTGCCCCTTTAAGTTAAAGAATGCCCGGCCAAAGGTGTTAGCTTCCTCAGCTGTCTCGCCGACGGGCAATTCTCTTTGAAATAGTCCTGGGTGCAGTCCGGTTATGTAACGACTGATATTGTCTATCTTGGCGCCACTTCTGGAGAAATGGCTGCATATCACTCCATCCTGTTTTGGAGTCAAATCCCAATCCATCTTCCTGGGGGTAGAGATAATCTTCAGGGCGGTGAGAGAACAGTCATGTTCCATCATGGGCAATAACATATTGCGCTCGTTCACAGTCCTAAGCCATCGATAAGTGCCCAATTCCAATTGGACTGGATCCTCTAAGGAGTCTCCAATTAGAAAAGCAGGCTTTACGATGTGATCTCGATCGACTAATTCTAAAGGAGCGTCCGTGATCAAGCGCCTAAAAGTAGGGATTGAAGTCTCAGAGAGAAGTTCAAGTTCTTCTCGTTCTCGATCCCCGAACATAGGGATACCCTCAAGAGAGGAATAATGGAATTCATATTCCATAGCTTGGGTACCATCTGCTCCGATGGAACCTTGCCGAGGAATCGGAATGGATGGATACACAACTACACAAAAGACAAACAAAGTTAGCTCGAAGAATGAGTCACTTGTCCAATGACACGAAGGTCATTCCAACAACGAACTTCGTTAGATAGACGAACCTTGTCCACTAACGAACCTTGTTAAGTAGACAAACCTCGAACTTTGTTAATAGACGAACCTCGTCTTATAACGAACCTCGAGTCTTGTTAGTTGAACTAACTTTGTATGCTGGATGAACTTCGTCTGTGAAGACAAAGTTTGTCAATTTAACGAACGTCATCAGTGAAGATGAGGTTCGTTGGTCATACAAAGGCTCATTTGATAGACATTGAGGATGAACCTCGTCAAAATAGCCAACACGGCTGGACATATGAAGTTCAATTGACAAACAAAGTTCGTCGGAAAAAGACAAGATATGTCAAGACGACGAACGTCGTCAGTTCAAAAGACATCGTCTTTCAGATAGATTTCATCTCAGAAAGAGAGGAACTGTTCATCTCCTTCGAGAAACCCAAGTCTAAAATAGACAGGGTTCATCTGTGTTAAAACGCAAATCTTACGTTCAGATCTATTACCTGAGAAAGCGGATGAAAACGTGGGATCATCTGAGGCACCGATGACCTTCTTGCCCTTACCCTTGCTTCGGTCTACAGCAGTCTTGGGGGCCATTGGTTTTGGTTGAAGAGCTTGCGAAAAAGGAAAGATTGAAACTTTGGAAGAGAAGGAGTTCAGATAGTCCAAACGACAAAGAGAAGAAAAGACTTCTCATATGATGATATTCTATATATAGGGGCGGGAAAGGTCAAATCAAGAGTCACGATCTTCAGTTAAGATCGTTTGACGAAATCCCTTCCCAACCAGATCTACGGACAAGATCCACGGAGATTTCAAAGCACCAGCTGGCAACCAGTTATTGGGTATGGAAAAGGTGTGTAACCGCATTGCTGACAAAGCCACAGGGTATCAGATGACTGTTATTCTGACAAAGCTTGTATAAAGTGATGAACTCCAGAATGAACATTGGGGTAATATCCATATTGAACCTCGTAGTGAAGACGAAGTTCCTGACGAAACTACGTTCGTTAAATAAGCTCTGCAAATCCACAACGCCTGTAGGTATTCAAAGTATTTCAGATTCCATACAACTCAATTCAAGTCTGAAAACTTTGAATGGCGTTTTGTAGGCATTCAAAAATGCCTAAATTCAAAATACGAGGAGGGTCATCAAGAAAACGAACCTCGTCTCAATCCAAGACGAGGCTCGTTGCTCAGCAAAGATTCACTTCTCAAACGGAACTCACCACGTAGCAAAGCTCAATAACAAAAGCGAAGCTCGTCATTGGAAACTAGGTTCGACGTTCATCTTTGGAAGATGAGGTTCATCAATTAAGACAAAGCTCATCGTCAGACTTGAAGCTCGTCATTGAAGACGAAGTTCACCAAATTTTCTACGCAGTTGAACTCAGCTATCGAAGACGAAGTTCGTTAGTGAAGACGAAGTTCGTCAGACGAAATCAGTAAAGACAAAATTCGCCAGAAGAAGCTTGTTTACTGCAAAATTTACCTTGTAAGACGAACCTCGCTGCGTAAAGACAAAATTCGCCAGAAGAAGCTTGTTTACTGCAAAATTTACCTTGTAAGACGAACCTCGCTGCATATCGAGGCTCGTCTTACTTGACGAACCCCGTTTCAATTAAAGACGAGGTTCGTCGTCCACGTGAGAGCTAGCTGTAACGGCTCCGAAGACTTAGTCAACCACGTGGGCTCATCTTCAGGAGCACGTTGTGGCGTGCGCTGGTTTAGAGGAGGCAGTTACGCCCCTCTATCCGTGATCTTAGCACGTTAGTTACATGCTTAAACCCTATAAATAGCCATGGATGGCTACAGAGAAAGGGTGGTTGGTTTTGCTCGGACTTTTAGACTTTTGACAATCATCAGGGATCAGAACTCCTGCGTATAGATCTGGAACTTGAACCTCGGTTCTAGCAGTCTAACGAACGTCAGAAGCTTCAGCAATCTTGTTCTGATCGTGAACGGGAAGCAATATCGACTCGAGCATCGAGGGAAGCATCCTTTCGCCACCAAGAGCCCACGTTAAACAAGGAGAAGCTGAATTAATTTTCTCTTCATCTGTAATCAAGAGAGAGAGTGAGTGATTGTAAGGGTTTCGTACCTAGCGATCGAACCCAGCATTCTTAAAATAAGAGAATCAATCAACGTGAATTTTTCGACCCTACAATGTACTTAGTACTAATGTTCATGACTGAATTCTGTAAACAACACTAGGTTTTGTGAACACTGCCAAATGTAAAGCACCACAAAGAACAAAACAAGTGAAAAGGGACAAAAAAGTAGCTTCTAGAATTTCAAAATGTATACGTATGGCAAGTTTGAAGCAAACATATTTATCACGTAAATAAAAAATTAATCTTTTAAGCAATAATACAGGCCTAAATCTTAGATTACTATGCAACACGATAGGCTTGACAATCTTAGAAGATATAGCTAATCAATTGAATTAGATATGCACAATGGATCCTATCAGATATGGCAAGTTTGACAATTTTTGAAGATATAGCTAATTAATAGAATAATAACAAGCACCAAAATCTGGAGTATCGGATATGTCCTTTTTTATTAATAAAGATTCTCGGGCGTTGCTACAAAATCAATTTGGAATTAATGCGTATCTTCGATGAATTTCACCATTATAAGATGTGACAAGTTTTCCAGTTGTTGTTACATTCCTTGAAAGGGTTAAAAATGATAGGCAAGGGCATGCAATATGCTATCCTCTTATTTCTTCTAGCAAACCTTTGGACCCCTGCTCAATGTACCCCTGCTCAATGTAAAGTCCTCTAGCTACTATTTTGGCTTTCCATGTTTTCCTTCTTTTACGCTAAAAAATATCATCTGACGCTGCTTGTTAACTGCGCTAATTTATCTTTTTCCCAAAATCAGAAAGCTCCGTTCTCCAAATTGAAAAGATTTTTCTTTTTTCTTTTGCTATTTTATTTCCAATATTCTCGGGAACTAACATATAATCTCTCTCTCTCTCTCTTTTTTAATAGCATTGGAGCCATGTTGCCAACTTGACCCCAAAGACTGTAATAATCTCCCGCAATACAGATGTTTACCGAAGTACAAATGCTACGCAACATTGGAGGAGTGCAACGCGGATTGTCCTACATGTTAGACCCTCCATTGCTGGGAAGCCGTGAGCTCGGGAAGTCATCTCTGTTTGTGGATAACAGATAAATAATAAAATTGTTTTGTCTTTTCATCTCACTTCCAATAAATTCCCATTGTTGTGTCAATTAAACGGAAAAGTGTCTGTATTAATTAAATCTATAAAAGAGCCGGATTGGGATGCTCTCCTAAGGAATAGTGTTTCCTAAGATCTCCTAATGCATCTTAACCTTTGATTTTGTGTATGAGCACAAAAAACGAGGATGTCCTATGCAATGAATGGTTGAGATGCATTAGGAGATCTTAGGAAACACTATTCCTTAGGAGAGGATCCCAATCCAAAAGAGCCCATCTAAAAGGCGAGAAGGCCCTACTAAAAAGTAAAAGAAATAAGAAATATGACAAAGAAGAGAAAAGCACATAAGCCGGCCTACAAAGAACGTAGGAAAAGTTAAAAGCCACAAGAAAGGAAAGAAGAAACAAAACGTGGCCCGCTTAGACTTAAAGAAAATAATTGATATGGACAAATCATTTCAGGCCGAAGCACACCGATGCAACAAAAGACGAAGGGGGGCTGCATAAGCCATGCCCGCAAGAAGTCAAAAAATAAATAAATAAATAAATAAATAAAACGGACCATTTAAAATCCAGGTCTGTTCAAATTCTATAACCCACATTAAATATTCCTCAACTTCATAACCACCATTAACTCTGTATCATAATCTCTCCATTAAAAGTAAACAATTCCCATCATGAGTAACCCCTCTTTTAACCTCTCCTCTATGTAGATTCCAAGAAATACCATCCAAACTCTATATCCATTTCATCAATTGAAACTTTTCTACTCCAAGATTAGTAAACTCATCGCCCCCAATCTCGTTTTTTTATTTCATCAATCCCAAACAAAAAAAGAAACCAGCACACACCTCCTCCTCTTCTTCCTATGTATATATAAAGGAATGACATGAAGGTTCTGGTTTTTTGTAACAATCTAAATCTTTTTTCCCCCTTTTATTTTTGTCTTCCAATTTCGCAATGAATTTTGGGCCTCCGCCCACTTAATAAACTTGATTTCATCAATTTTAAGCCTTATACCATTTACAAATTAAAAAAAAAATAGAAAAATGCGGCCTAATGCGGCCCATAAGAGGATCGGCCCATCTTTAAAACACCTTCATGATTCAAAGGAAATATTTTATATTTAAATTCTAACCTGAACCAAAACCAACTGACCCAGTTAAAAAATAAAATATTTTTTACGAGAGGCCAACCCTTCGGTAAAAATAGTATAAATGTATAATTTAATTTGAAAAGAGATTTTTTATTTTAAAAAAGAAGTGAAAATAAAGTTAGATCTAACTGATTTTGAAAAATAAAAAAAAGAATTATATAGTTAAAATAAAATTAAAATTCCATCTATATCTTCTATTAAAACTGTTACCATTGCACATGCCACTTGGCAATTTCCTGCTTTTTCAGGATTATTTTCTTAAATAAAAAATAAAAAAATTTAATGTTAACCGTTGGACCTAATTTATCTCAATATTACCCGCTTATTTGTTCTAATTATTCACAATCACTTCCTCACTCTAACTATTTCACCCACATCCGTTGTTTTTCCCTTTCTTCAATTCCCATGATCGCCTTTTCACCCACGTCCCTTCTTTTCTCCTTTGCTAAATTCCCAAGATCGCCTCTTCGTGTCCTTGGATCTTAGAAATCATCTTCAACTCGGCAAATCGTCTCTTCATCTCCATCGACCACCACATCCGTTGTTTCCCCCTTTCTTCAATTCCCAAGACGCCTCTTCATTTCCTTGGATCTCAAAAATCACCTTCAACTCACATGGCATCTCTTCCCCTTGAAAACGCCACATGGCAAACCTCTATATCAAAGCCCTACTGCGCCCCTAATCTCTCAATCTACGCCTTTTTTTTGCCCTCAATCCTAAATTGTCGCTTCGTCATCTACTCTATTCCATTTCCCACACCGTTCTCTTCTCCCTCTTCGAAAAAAATTTCTGCGCTCATTATTATTCTTGAGAATCCAAGCATCGCTTCTTCAAACTAAATCTCAAGAAGATGTTTATATATGGTAAGCCCTCAATGCTTCATCTTATTCATCCTCACCTCCATCATCTACAACGAAGATTTTCTCTGAAGGCTGCAGATGTTTGTGCGCGTTACCAGATATTGAAAGGTATGTTTTCCCCCCCAAAAGCTTCATAATATTTCAGCCGGTCATGGATTCTAGCAGAAATTTTAACTATTTTATTTTCATTCAATGTTACAGAGGGTTGTCAGAGTCAGTTGTTCAGGTTGAGAGGTATGATTTTACATTTTATACTCTTTCAATTGCAATTGAATTAGAGGTATAATTTTATATTTTGATTGTTAGGTTATATAGAAAATTATTTCCAAATTTTCTTTGTTACGAATGTTGGAGATGTCTCAAACTAAGTATGTATTTTTCTTAAATTATATCCTTTATGTTCGAAAAAATTTATTTATGGTTCTGCTTAAGCCTGGGTATTTATGACTCAGATCAATAATATATGTATTAAGTTTTTTTTTTGTTTTGTGAATGTTACCTAGGTATTTATGCAAAAGATCTTTTTAAGTTTGAAAAAGATTTATTTCTATAAAATTTATACATTCCACTATGTAGAAACTTGGAGCCATCCCTTCCCCATCTAGGGTTCTAATCACAAATACTAACATACATTTTTTTCATTTTTTTAGTGATGGCGATTGTGAAACGAGGTGCAAGAAAAACAACATTAGCATTCTAGGGAAGGAATGATCATCATACTAGGTTCGCAGTCCCATATCGCAAACCAACAAAGCTAAAGTATATGATACATAAGTTGAAAAGAAATGAGACGCTAGATGCACACATTTCAAACATGCAAAATATATTATTTAATATGGAAGTTCAAATGGAGCCTGAATTGAGTGAAAAACACATTTCAAACATGCAAAATATATTATTTAATATGGAAGTTCAAATGGAGCCTGAATTGAGTGAAAAGGAAAAAAACAGATGGACTGCTCAATTCCTTGCCGGATGAGTTTGGCTTTATTAAGTATAGATTGCTTAATAAGTCTACTTTTGATGAGGTTGTTTATGAAATGAGACTTATTAACTTCGACTGGGATTTTAAGAAACTATGTAGACGCACAGCAATCTTGTCCTTGGCACCAAACATCCGTAGTGCCCGAGCTGTGAACATGAGTGGAATACCTTGGTTTGAAAGAGTTCAAAAGAGATCTACTTAGAATGCCAACTATGAATAGTTGTTCGAATATCAATATTTATGAGAAATTGAGTGATTGTGAGGAATCTATTTGCATAATTAAAACCTTTGTCATTTCCTTCCTTATATTTATAATGTGTTTGTTATTGTAATTCGATGAGAAACATGAGATCTCTATGAATCGTTATGATTAAACTTAAATGATATGCCATGTTTACATGATCTTATTTGATATGCCTGTTTATGAGAAATAGTAGCTTAAATTGTACGTGAGCGATATATTACACAAATATCAAATGGATTCATTGTATGTTGGAAAAAATTGTAATAAAGAGAATAAAAGAAAATTGACTTGTATTTCTTCGATCCCGGTTACAATTTGATTACAAAAGAGAAAATAAAAGAAAATTGACTTGTATTTCTTCGATCCCGGTTACAATTTGATTACAAAAGAGAAGAGAACGAATTTGGTTCTCCTTGACTTGTATTTCTTCGATCCCGGTTACAATTTGATTACAAAAGAGAAGAGAACGAATTTGGTTCTCCCATTTGTTTAAAACTGGGTTTTTCAAGGTAGCGATGGAGTGCCTCCTTCGATTGTTCGCGTCGAATTTGCTCTTCGTTGATGATCCGACCGTCTTTTATCTCGTGGGAACGATGAACTTCTGTGGAAAGTTTAATGAGTAACTCTTTAATGAGTTTAAGAACTATGAACGAGTTAGAACTCTGTGAATAGAGTTGTTAGAACCGAAGATTCGGTTAATGACCAAGCAGATATTCTGTTGTTGAAGAATCCTTTCAGATTTGATCTTTTGAACTCGATTCAAAAATGCTATCTCCAAGGATTTCGTCTCTCTTGCCTCTCTGTGCTGTTGAGATCCTGAAGAGCTTCCAAACCCGTGCGGTTTAGATGCTGAAAATCCAACCCTTTACTCCGTTGGCTTTGTTGAGTTTTTATAGGGGGATAAGAGGTTGTAACTGCCTTCTAAATCCGCTCCTAAGTGGGCGTGATTTCCTCAGATCGTGGGGAAAACGGTTCCTATAACCGTTCAGCTCGTGTTTGAACGAGTCAAACGCCCACGTTAGCGTTTAGGACCCTAACTCCGCATTTTATACTGGAGACGCGGAGTTGGGTACCCGCTAGGCAATGAAAAACGCGGGTCCGACCCTAGCGTTTTAATGTTGTAACGCGGGTCCGACTCTAGCTTTTTGATGTTGTAACGCGGGTCCGACTCCAGCGTTTTGATGTTGTAACGTGGGTTCGACTCCAGCGTTTTGATGTTGTAACGTGGGTTCGACCCTCGCGTTTTGATGTTGTAACGCGGGTCTGACTCCAGCGTTTTGATGTTGTAACGTGGGTTCGACCCTCGCGTTTTACTGTTGACACACGGGGAGGACCTCCGTGTTTTGGTGTTGATACACGGGGAGGACCTCCGTGTTTTGGTCTTAGAGCGCGGTGATGAGTTCCGCGTCTTGCTTTGGAGAGATTATCAACAAGTAATCTCTTTTGTCATAGCGTTTGCAAAGATCATTGTCTTGTAATCTTCGTCTTAGCTCCTTGAGAATATGAGAGTCGTCAGATTGTAACTCCCGATGTTGATTGTGAATGCTGTTGAACTAGAGCTCTCATCGGTTGTCATGAAGGTCGTTAGATTGTAACCTTCAGCGATCTACGTGAAAATCTTTAAATTGTAGCCTTCTGGAAGTCGTCAGATTGTAACTTCTATCATCGGTGTTTGATGGGGGATAAGCTATCCATTGTGATTTTTAGACAGCCTACAGAACCCCCTCCAAAATTTTCAAAAGTTCGCGGTTGACTGGGACGAATTTTTGGAATACTTTGGATCTCAACTCTGATCCTGGAGCTGTTGATTCCTTATTGTAAAGGAGTCATTCTTTGCACTCGCTTTGAATGCATCTTGGTTGACGAGATTTGCCATGCAGCACCTGTGAAGGTATGTGCCATAATCCTGCTTCTAGAATGCGGGGGTGGACCCTGCATTTTGAACTTGAGACGCGGGTCTCACCCTTGCATGTTGAATTTGGAGCACGGGTGTGACCTTGGCGTTCGGTTTTTGCAACGCGGGTCTGACCTCAGCGTTTTGACTTACGACATGGAAGTGGCTTCCGTGCATTTTTGACTAAGTCATTGAGACTTATCTTTAGCTCATTTGTTTCAAGTCTCGGCTCATCTATCTTTAGAACCCGGATGAACCTGCAAACATGCATATGATTTTTGGCAAACCCTCAACCATCAACGGATTTGATAAGCCTTTACCGACTACCGTTTAAGTCGGGCAAGCATGTGAATTATTTGAATCCGTTTCACATGTAACATTGTGCTAAGAGAATGAACCCTCTTAGACTTGATGCTATGATTTTGAATACATAGACTTTGTTATTTTTACGGAAAAAGACTAACCGGCAACGCGTGTTAGGATAAAGTCCCCCATGCGTGTAAGGCATGAATTTCGGTGTTATTAATAACAACCTGCTACGATGTTGAATACGTAGACTTTTGTCCTTTTTACGGTGAAAGACTAACCGGCAACGCGTGTTAGGCGTTGACTTATCCCTACTTAGGATTCGGGATAAATTTCCCCATGCGTGTAAGGCATGGATTTTGGCGTTATTAATAACGACCTGCTACGATGTCGAATACGTAGACTTTTGTCCTTTTTACGGTGAAAAACTAACTGGCAATGCGTGTTAGGCGTTGACTTATCCCTACTTAGGATTCGGGATAAATTTCCCCATGCGTGTAAGGCATGGATTTTGGCGTTATTAATAACGACCTGCTACGATGTCGAATACGTAGACTTTTGTCCTTTTTACGGTGAAAAACTAACTGGCAATGCGTGTTAGGCGTTGACTTATCCCTACTTAGGATTTGGGATAAATTTCCCCATGCGTGTAAGGTATGGATTTTGGCGTTATTAATAATGACCTGCTACGATGTCGAATACGTAGACTTTTGTCCTTTTTACGGTGAAAGACTAACCGATAACGCGTGTTAGGCGTTGACTTATCCCTACTTAGGATTCGGGATAAATTTTCCCATTCGTGTAGGCATGGATTTTTGATGTTGTTTCTTCCTGTGTGGCTTGAAACACCAAAAGAAAGTTGGAAGTGCCAGAGATATAGTATTAACTTAGCATGAATTTTTACTTAAAGTGAAATTCAAAAATTTTCTTTATTATCACTAGGATAATTCCAGAAAATCTTCCCATTCGTGTAGGCATGGATTTTTGATGTTGTTTCTTCCTGTGTGGCTTGAAACACCAAAAGAAAGTTGGAAGTGCCAGAGATATAGTATTAACTTAGCATGAATTTTTACTTAAAGTGAAATTCAAAAATTTTCTTTATTATCACTAGGATAATTCCAGAAAATCTTTAATCCACTAGGGATTTTATAATGAAAACTTACCATTCTTGTTGCAAAAAGGATTAACAAGTTCATTGGGGGGTAGATCGTTAGAGGTGTGATGTTAACCTAACAGTATTTTATGGACCTATCGCTCTATTAAAGAGAGTCGATAAGTTGGTTTGGTTGTCAGAGGTGTGATGTTAACTTGACTAGAATTTATGGAGTTGTCAGAGGTGTGATATTAACGTGACAAGATTTGTGTTGCGATTGGAGCAACTTTGTGGGCTTATCATATCCTATTGAAGAGGATTGATAAGTGGGTTGTCAGAGGTTTAGTGTTAACGTGACGAGAGTTTGTGTTGATTGGAGCAACTTTGGAGACTTATCATCCTATTGAGGATGATTGATAAGTGGATTGTTGTCAGAGGTATATTGTTAACGTGACAGGAATGTGTTGCGATTGGAGCAACTTTGTGGACTTATCATCCTATTGACGAGGATTGATAAGTGGATTGTCAGAGGTGTTTGATATTAACGTGACAAGAGAATGTTGCGATCGGAGCAACTTTGTGGACTTATCATCCTATTGATGAGGATTGATAAGTTGATTTGTCAGAGGTTTGGTGTTAACGTGACAAGAGAATTTGTGGGCCTATCGCTCTATTGAAGAGAGTCGATAAGTTGATATTGTCAGAGATGTAATATTAACATGACAGGATTTTGTGTTGCGATTGGAGCAACTTTGTAGAATTATCATCCTATTGAAGAGGATTGATAAGTTGATTTTGTCAGAGGTTTAGTGTTAACGTGACGAGAGTTTGTGTTGCGATTGGAGCAACTTTGGAGACTTATCATCCTATTGACGAGGATTGATAAGTGGATTATCAGAGGTATGATGTTAACGTGACAGGAATGTGTACTTATGACTTGCACAAGATTTTGGGGATTAACGTCTCGCTGGGGAAACTTGCTAGGTGAGTTTATCATCAGAAGTGATGAATTTTGATGCTTGTGATTTGAATAAGATTTTGAAGACTTAGTGTCTTGCTGGGAAAGATTGCGATTTGCGCAATTTTGAGGACCTATTATCCTATTGGTAAGCATTGATAAGTTGATTGTCAGAGGTGTATTGTTAACATGACAAATTGGGAGTAATGCAAGATGCATTCATACTCTGTGGGGTGATGATCGTCAGAAGTATAATGTTAACTTGACGATGTGAAAGTTTTGTTACTCTTAATCTAATAGATTCCAAGTAATCAACCCCCAGTCTTGATTAAGACTTAGCAGGGGAATAAAAAGAGGTAGACAAGGCACATCGCCTAGTGAGGCACTATCCATGAAGTCGGAATAGAGTCACATCACCAGGTAGGCTATTACCTGATGAGTTTGACTATCAGAAGTAATTGTTAACGTGATAGTTTTTTGTGGACCTGCCATCCTACTTGAAGAGGATTGACAAGAGAATTTGGAGGGAATGGACTATCAGAGGTAATCATTAACGTGATAGTTTTGATAGACCCTCCATCCTACGTGAAGAGGATTGGTGGGGGAATTTGGAGAAAACAGACTATCAGAGGTGATCATTAACGTGATAGTTTTAGTGGACCTGCCATCCTATTGAAGCGGATTAACAAGTTGATGGACTATCAGAGGTAAATATTAACGTGATAGTTTTGTGGACCTGCCATCCTATTGGAAGAGGATTGACAAGAGAATTTGGAGGGAATGGACTATCAGAGGTAATCATTAACGTGATAGTTTTGATAGACCCGCCATCCTACTTGAAGAGGATTGGTGGGGGAATTTGGAGAAAACAGACCATCAGAGGTGATCATTAACGTGATAGTTTTAGTGGACCTGCCATCCTATTGAAGCGGATTGACAAGTTGATAGACTATCAGAGGTAAATGTTAACGTGATAGTTTTGTGGACCTGCCATCCTATTGAAGAGGATTGACAAGTTGATGGACGTGATAGTTTTTGTAGATTTTGTGGTTAACAGAGGTATTCTATTAAACATAACAACTCAGAAAATTTATTACTCATAATCCAATGAACTACCAATAAACCAACCCCCAGTCTTGAACAAGTGCAGGGGGAAAAAGGAGTAGGCCACTATCTAATGAGTTTGACTATCAGAGGTAATTGTTAACGTGATAGTTATTGGAGACCCGACATCTTACTGAAGAGGATTAGCTTCAGTGGTCGTAGTATCTTCCCCTTCTGACTGAGGAGATTGGGCTTGGTCCGATTGCTCAGGAGAAGGTTGGGCTTGGTCCGATTGCTCAGGTTGATCCTGCCTACTTTGTTCTTCAGTTTTGAGCCTGTTCACCTTGAGAGATTAGTTGTCTCAAAGAACGACATTCTGCAACTCCGATTCGAGCTAGGAGGTCGGTCTGCAAGTTGTGTCGACAGATCTCTACTAATGTAGACTGTGTCATACCTGACGAACACCGGAGAGCCATGGTTCGAAACCTTTTGACGAACGTTTTGACGGATTCCCTCTTCTTCTGCTTAGTGGCGAGAAGGGTATGGATGGAGACTTCTGTATCCTCTTCAAAAAATCTTGACAGGAAGAGTCTCTCTAAATCTGCCCACCTTTGGATACATCCGGTAGGCAGTTTCCTGAACCATTCAAAGGCAACTCCCTTAAGGGTGCCAATGAACAATCGAGTCAGTATGGCATCGTTTGATATTACATTCCCAGTCTGTGACTTGAAATGATAAATATGTTGGTTCGGTGATCCCGTGCCATCAAAAGTTTGTAGCGTCGGGACTTCAAATTTTGGTGGATAAGGGGCCGTCATATAAGCGGGGCTCTCATGTTCAACAAAAGAGCTTGATGATTGGGACTCTGCAATGGCTGAGTGTTCATCATTGGAATTGGTTTCCCTGGTTAACCTCTGATAGTTGACAGGGGGAATGGCTCCTGTTCGCGTCCGAGTGCGTCGGTAAACTCCTTCAAACTCGTTAGTGATTTCTCTGACGGTCGGCGAACGACTTGTCTCAGAGTCATCGGAACTAGGACCTGAGGCTTTCCCTCTGCCGATCACATTGATAGTGACCTCAGGATATTCGGTCTCTGGAGACTTCTTCCTGTGCGAACGTCGTCGTTGGTTAGACAAAGCAACGTCCGTTAATTGGTCGAACACCAATGGTTTGGCCACATATGAGCAGCATTGATATCCCGAGAGGACCATAGGAATCAGCCGTTCACATTGGAATGAACGAATGACTTGCTACATCGGTCTTTCTCTCGATATGAACTCTCTCAAATCTGTTGTAAAGATTCGAGGAGAATTACTCACTGATCGTGAGGTTTGAACTGGAACCCCCAGTCTATGATTGGACATGACTGGCTCTTGATGGACATGAATCTGGTTTAGATGCCTTGGACCCATGAACTTCTTATATCCGCCTCTCAATCTAGTCGCGCTACACAGAGTATTCGGGGGTCTCGCTTAATAAGTCTACTTTTAATGAGGTTGTTTATGAAATGAGACTTATTAACTTCGACTGGGATTTTAAGAAACTATGTAGACGCACCGCAATCTTATCCTTGGCACCAAACATCCGTAGTGCCTGAGCTGTGAACATGAGTGGAATACCTTGGTTTGAAAGAGTTCAAAAGAGATCTACTTAGAATGCCAACTATGAATAGTTGTTCGAATATCAATATTTATGAGAAATTGAGTGATTGTGAGGAATCTATTTGCATAATTAAATACTTTGTCATTTCCTTCCTTATATTTATAATGTGTTTGTTATTGTAATTCGATGAGAAACATGAGATCTCTATGAATCGTTATGATTAAACTTAAATGATATGCCCTGTTTACATGATCTTATTTGATATGACCTGTTTATGAGAAACAGTAGCTTAAATTGTACATGAGCGATATATTACACAAATATCAAATGGATTCATTGTATGTTGGAAAAAATTGCAATAATGAGAATAAAAGAAAATTGACTTGTATTTCTTCGATCCCGGTTACAATTTGATTACAAAAGAGAAGAGAACGAATTTGGTTCTCCCCTTTGTTTAAAACTGGGTTCTTCAAGGTAGCGATGGAGTGCCTCCTTCGATTGTTCACGTCGAATTTGCTCTCCGTTGACGATCCGACCGTCTTTTATCTCGTGGGAACGATGAACTTCTGTGGAAAGTTTGATGGGTAACTCTTTAACGAGTTTAAGAACTCTGAACGAGTTAGAACTCTGTGAATAGAGTTGTTAGAACCGAAGATTCGGTTAATGACCAAGCAGATATTCTGTTGTTGAAGAATCCTTTCAGATTTGATCTTCCGAACTCGATTCAAAAATCCTATCTCCAAGGATTTCATCTCTCCTGCCTCTCTGTACGGTTGAGATCCTGAAGAGCTTCCAAACCCGTGCGGTTTAGATGCTAAAAATCCAACCCTTTATTCCGTTGGGTTTGTTGAGTTTTTATAGGGGGATAAGAGGTTGTAACTGCCCTCTAAATCCGCTCCTAAGTGGGCGTGATTTCCTCAGATCGTGGGGAAAACGGTTCCTATAACCGTTCAGCTCGTGTTTGAACGAGTCAAATGCCCACGTTGGCGTTTAGGACCCTAACTCCGCATTTTATACTGGAGACGCGGAGTTGGGTACCCGCTAGGCAATGAAAAACGCGGGTCCGACCCTAGCGTTTTAATGTTGTAACGCGGGTCCGACTCTAGCTTTTTGATGTTGTAACGCGGGTCCGACTCCAGCGTTTTTCCGCGTCTTGTCTTGAAGAGATTATCACCAAGTAATCTCTTTTGTCATAGCGTTGCAAAGATCATTGTCTTGTAATCTTCGTCTTGGCTCCTTGAGAATATGAGAGTCGTCAGATTGTAACTCCCGATGTTGATTGTGAATGCTGTTGAACTAGAGCTCTCATCGGTTGTCATGAAGGTCGTTAGATTGTAACCTTCAGCGATCTACGTGAAAATCTTCAAATTGTAGCCTTCTGGAAGTCGTCAGATTGTAACTTTCATCATCGTTGTTTGATGGGGGATAAGCTATCCATTGTGATTTTTAGGCAGCCTACATTCAATTCTAAACTATATCCAAAAATTTTCTTCCATAGTGGAATGTATAAATTTTATAGAAACTATATCACATATCTCCAACGAGTCTTAGTTACATTGCAAAAAGAGAACAAATCCTAAAATCAAGGTAACAAAGACATCACAATATATGGCCTCAACCTAACCTCTCCAAGGAGTCTTAATTACATTGCAAAGAGAACAAATCCTAAAACATATATCAAATACATTACATTTCTGCAGTATGAAAAACTGTACAAAACAAACATAGACCAAACTTAAATCCGATACCAGTTGTGCTATCTCCTCATCTTATGCAAATAAATCCACTTAACTTCATTATTAGTATTGGAAGTTTTGTTATTAATGTCATAGAGTATGAGTCAAATTCTTAAACTCAATGAGTAGAATTATGATATATAGAGAAACCAAAGTTTCAGCATCTTTCAACAATATATCATGACTTCTTTGCATATTATTTTGCATTCTGGAGATTCTTTCAGCTTCAAACAATATACAACTGCGAGGTATATTGGTCCGTTCAGGATAGTTGAGCGCATTGGAGCCGTTTCATAACGGCTAGATCTTCCTGTTGGACCCTAGAGTGGGGGGTGATTAGGGTCAAGAGGCTATAATTATGCAATAAAATTAAGACAAGCAAACCACAGTATTCTAATGCAATCAAAATAGAGGAGATAGGATTAGGAATCGTTATCCTGTGACGCACGATATGTTAACGAGGCTCGGTCCGCTGACCTACGTCCCCGCTCCCCACTCTCGAGGAGAAATCCACTACACAACCCGGTTTGGAAGCCGGAACTTCGTCTACACAGCGATCCCCACACGATCTCACACTACACAGTTTGATCTACACAAGATCACACTCCCTCACAGTTGATCTACACAAGATCACACTCACAAGATAGTAGAAATGATGTAAGACTCTCTCTTTACAATGTCCCTATGGCAAAGAGAGAAAGCACACTGAAGCTGGGAAGTGAACACACAAAAACTCAGTGAAAACAGGTTTTGAAAATATAAACTCTGAGAAAAACAACGTCACTGGTTTTTGCAAAAGCTGGGACAGAGAGGAAGAAGAAGAGATGGAGTTTAAATATGAGAAAAATAGCTGTTTAAACCCATCCCTAAATCCCCCAAAATCTGGAACTAAAACGTCGCTGAGATCTGTACTGAGCGGCGCCAAAAAAGCACAGAAATTACCGTTGAAATAATACGGCGGTCGACCGGCGGAAATTCCGGTCGACCGATGGAAATGATCGGTCGACCGACGGAAAATTCGGTCGACCGCTAACTAGATCAGAAATGGGAAAAACAAGCAGAGACTTGTCCGGTCGACCGGTGCGGTCGACCAAAGGAAGCTCTCGGTCGACCGCGGCGGTCGACCGATGAACTCTCTGCTGCCCAGAGAGGAATGAACATAAGTGCGGTCGACCGGTGCGGTCGACCGCATTCTGATACATCCCAAAACACTGTTTTGACTCAACAAAAATATTTGGTCTTGATAGCTTTAAGTTTGATGAAGCTTCTTTATGGATTTGTTGTTCTTGAATTAACATTGCTTCATCATTATGCCTCCTCCTCCTTTGGATATCATCGTTGTAGCGCATATTCCATCCAATCCTCCATTTGTGGCACTAATAAGCTTGATATATGAATTCACTACAATTGAACTTAATAAGCCATTAGTACCGATAATGGTGGTTGTAAAACATCATCAAAACATAAGGGCTAACACTTCCAGCATCGATGTTGAGTATACACGATGTCTTTCATGTTTCGATGCTTAAGAAGCATCTATGTGACGAGGAGCAGCAGCGAGTGTTAAATACAACAGAGGTCGAGATTCTTGATGATATGACTATTATTGAAATTCATGTGTGTATTCTTATCAAGGAGGACAAGAGACTTAGAAACAAAGTGATACATTTAATTAAAGTTTAATGGAATCGGAAAGGAGCTGAGGAAGTTTCTTGGGGCACGATGAGGATATATACATTTAATTAAAGTTTAATGGAATCGGAAAGGAGCTGAGGAAGTTTCTTGGGGCACGATGAGGATATACATCACGACAACTTGCACCTATTTGAGCAAGCACATTATTTGGATATGATTTGCCTATGTTTATGATTATCTATATGCTTATATCTATACTTAACACTAGAATTATGATATTAGCAGTTAGCTCCTAATTATTCGGAACACATGGTATATATATAGGGGGGGTTCCTTGTTTGGATTTTTCGTCCGACGTACTAGTTCCGCTTAGTTAGGGTTAAGTGGGAGTGTTTACATTCTAGGTTGTTAGGTATAGATATCGAGGAGGATTATGGGGGGAGCACGAAGATGTTATACGTTGCAACTATCCGCACCTGTTTGAGCAGGTAAATTGATTAATTTTGATTGGTGTTCATGATTATCTATATGATCATATTTATATTTAATGCTAGAACGAGGGTATTAACACTTAACTCCTAATCATTCGGAACACATGGTATATATATGGGGGGCTTCTTGTTTGGATTTTTCGCCCGACGTACTTGTTCCGCTTAGTTAGGAGTTAAGTGAGAGTATTCACATTCTAGAAGATTAAGTGTAGATATTATTATGTTTTATATCTAGGGATTAATGCTACGAGATGTGTACAGGAAGATTTCCTTATCTGGATTATCCACTCTTGGTGCTTTTCTCATATTATTAATCCCTAATATACAATTGTGGAATTTTAGGGACGAAATTCTTTTAAGGGAGAAGAATGTAAAACCCCGTGAATTTGAATATTATGTGATAAATAATGAATAAATATGTCATATGGTGATAAATAACATATTTTGATATTTGAGTATGCTAGGAATTGATTTGAGATCAATTCAATGTATATATGTGAGTGGAGGATAGAAGCATGCACGAAAACACACGAAACCAGAAAAACTATAAAATCTCTGCTAAGTCGACCTATGAGTCGACTTGTCATAAGTCGGCTTATGAGTCGACTTATCATAAGTCAACTTATCAGAGTCGTAAGCCGACTTAAAGGCTGAATTTCATGTTTCTTCGGGTTTTCGGGTCGTATCCGTTTTGTTTCAATTCCAGGCTGATATATACTCATTCAAGCCCTATTTTGCTACACATTTTCATGAGAATATAGCAGCCACCCCTCCTCTCAAACCCTAGCTCAAATAGTTGAGTTTTTGGAAGAGTTTGGTGAAGGATTCGTCGAGAGGAAGGTGAGATCTGTGTTTTTAGCAAAGGAAGAGATCTTACACACGTGTTGGGAGGATCAACAGTGACCTGAGGCAAGATTATCTTCGTCCCAACCCAACCCTAGTTTGATGTCTAATTATCTCTTCATGCTAATTAATCATGTTTAAACCTTAGGTCTATGATTCCTAAATAGTCTAAACATGTTTAAACAAATTTCTATGCCTCTATTCATATTTGTAATTCATCATGCTTGATAATCATGTTGGTAATATATGAGAAAAATTGAGAATTTTGGTTATTTATGAAGTTAATCCTAATTAGTTTCTAATCCAAGAGTTAAATCATGTAATCTGATCTCTATTAATTAGTTTTAGATGTTTATAACCTATTTCCTATGTTCCATGTTGGTTAGAACGAGTTTTTGTTTGAGAAATATCGTAAAAAACATCAAAACGACAACCTGGAAGTCGACTAAGTTGACTTATACGTTGACTTTCCATAAGTCGACTTATGTCTGGCATAAGTCAACTTACGGGCATTTTTTCAGATTTTTCAGATGTGTTCTAGTATTGTTTTGAGATGCGTTCGTGGGGTTCGAGCCGCACTTTTTTACTCGTACATTCACGAATACACAAGTACAGTGTCGTTGCACACACACTAATATCCCGATGGGGATTTTGACAAGTACTAGTCCGATTACACTTGAGATAGAGGTTGTTGATACAATTTAAATACATATGGATCTCAGTACTATTTGAGATAGTGCATCAATATATCATTCGTAGATTGATTACACAGTTTATACATATATATGGGTTAGTGCATCGATATTCCATTAGTACATGCTATTGAGTCGGGTTTGAGGATGCTTGACGTAGCAGTCCGTCCCGCACCAAGGTGCGATGAGGTTTGTGAGCCGTCTTTTTGGTTAAGGATGCTTGACGTAGCAGTCCGTCCCGCACCAAGGTGCGATGAGGTTTGTGAGCCGTCTTTTTGGTTAACTATATAGTAGGCCGTCCCATGCTTATGTTATGCACAGAGATGCGATGAGACTAATGAGCCGTGTACACTATTTAGGATGCCTACATGGTAGTCCGTTGCATTAAAATAGTTAATTGATAGCCTAAGTTTTCGACGGATGCCAGTAGCGAGTACGACTCATCACTGAGTTATTTGACCGAGATACATATTCTTGAAAGTGTACGGGATTATATGTTGGTATTTATTCTATCTCCCAAGTGGTAGTGGAAGAAATTTTAAATACGATGTATTGATGTCTTTATTTCCTTTATTTTTTTTCACTTCTTAGTTGAGATCGATGATTAGCGATTCACAATTTGAGACATATGGTATATACATGAGGGTTTCCTTGTTTGTATTATTTCGCTTGACGTACAAGTCTCATGCTCAAATGGCTCATCAGCACAAGTGAGATCCCCAAATTCACCAAAAGCAGCGTCAACTCCAATAGTTTTGTCTTCCCCAGCAGTGGTAGGTATGTTACTCCCGTATTCATCAATGCGAGGAGATCTCAGAAGCATACTCTCATTCAGTGTTGCGTCCACCTCTTCCTGGGTCTCATGAGGACTGGAAGGTTGGGATTCTTCTACACCGACATTTTCTTCGGCATATAAGAATTCTTTAAGTCCCGGTATGGGACTCCTTTTAGAAGTGTTCCTGGATCTATAGCAACATCAAATGAAACGTAATCCCGAGGAGTTAATGTTAAAGTTTGGGATCACCGCATTCGCCATGCAATGCCACTGGCAATAAGTAAGTGTTGCCTGGGGTTAAGGATCCTATTGAGGGAGTGAGAAGCGAGCACATGTACCGTCGGCGACGGTCCAATACCAAACCCTTGCTCCGATAATTAGACCACAATCCTCAGATTGTAATTGGATATTAGAGTTACCAATGTACAATTGGTCATAACCAAATTGGCAGGCAAAGCGGCAAGGCAGATAAGGCTATATTATGCACACAAGACCGAAGCGATAAATGAGATACCCTGGACGAATACTCATGAGGCACTGGAAGCAACCAAGTGATAGGGTAGTGTAGCCCTGACCATTGGATTCGTCTACTACAGTTTGGCCATAGCTGGTCCCGGGAAAATATGGAAAGCATCGGTTGAAAGAAAAGCTTTTATGATCCCGGAGAATACGTCTCACCAAGGCCATATAATGCTTACTCCAATCTGAGTTTTCCAACCTCTGAATGAAAGGAGTAGCCCATCCCTCTACGTGAGCGGAAGGCGCACCCATAAGGGTGGGACAGTGCATAACAAACTACGCCATGAGATAGGCGTAGGGCAATTCTACCTTCGGGTTCTCTGCGCCATGACAAAAAGCATAACATAAGCACCGCAATCCCCAATGGATACGGGCAATCATGGCGGGCAAAAGAGCATATTGGCAGCCGTGTGCCAAACAAACGGCCGGAAAGATCACATCTACTGGCAATACAGAGCATATTGGCAGCCGTGTGCCAAACAAACGGCCGGAAAGATCACATCTACTGGCAATACATCAAAACAACCAGAGGGAACAACAACATGCTTGAGCCACAACATAAGATATCCTGCCAATAAGGCCTTAGAAGAAATGGGCTTCTCGCATTGGAAAAAATAACTGTCAAATGTTGTACCTTCTGGGTAACCATGTTCATCCAAGGATGTCACATAAGACGGTGGTAGATTGGTGAGTATGTGTCGAGATAGTTCATCCTCCTCATAAGGACCCAGTGGTACTATGAGATCATTCTTATGATTCAAATCTGAAAAGAGGTAATGCGCCCAGATGTTGTGACTGAGGAGATTTTCACCTTTCTTATCAGCCCATTCTTCTACATTCAGACAAATGAAGTAGTGGCACATTACCTCCCAATAGGTTTCAACCACTTGAGGGTATTCCTTCTCTAAATCGATTAGCTCCTTGTATCCTGGGACATATTCCTCATAAGGATATCTTCTGTATGGTAACTCAGAGACTTCAGCCATCTCATGGAGAGGAATCCCCAATTCACCGTTTGGAGTGAAGAAGGTACAAATGTCGGGATTATATAACTCCAACACACTGAAGAATTGATGAGAGTTAGTTCTTAAACCAAGTTGTGTTGTCCTAATCGGCGCGTAAAGTCCAAATCTCTATAGGTCCTCTTGATTCTCCTGCAAGATGTACTCGGTGACACAAGGCTACCACTGAGTAGGACTCCAACGAGACCAACCAGGAGTCATAAATTCCTTAGCCGGGAATTGCCCCTTTAAGTTAAAGAATGCACGGCCAAAGGTGTTAGCTTCCTCAGCTGTCTCGCCGACGGGCAATTCTCTTTGAAATAGTCCTGGGTGCAGTCCGGTTATGTAACGACTGCTATTGTCTATCTTGGCACCACTTCTGGAGAAATGGCTGCATATCACTCCATCCTGTTTTGGAGTCAAATCCCAATCCATCTTCCTGGGGGTAGAGATAATCTTCAGGGCGGTGAGAGAATAGTCATGTTCCATCATGGGCAAGAACATATTACGCTCGTTCACAGTCCTAAGCCATCGATAAGTGCCCAATTCCAATTGGACTGGATCCTCTAAGGAGTCTCCAATTAGAAAAGCAGGCTTTACGATGTGATCTCGATCGACTAATTCTAAAGGAGCGTCCGTGATCAAGCGCCTAAAAGTAGGGATTGAAGGCTCAGAGAGAAGTTCAAGTTCTTCTCATTCTCGATCCTCGAACATAGAGATACCCTCAAGAGAGGAATAATGGAATTCATATTCCATAGCTTGGGTACCATCTGCTCCGAAGGCACCTTGCTGAGGAATCGGAATGGATGGATACACAACTACACAAAAGACAAACAAAGTTATCTCGAAGAATGAGTCACTTGTCCAATGACACGAAGTTCATTCTAACAACGAACTTCGTTAGATAGAAGAACCTTGTCCACTAACGAACCTTGTTAAGTAGACAAACCTCGAACTTTGTTAATAGACGAACCTCGTCTTATAACAAACCTCGAGTCTTGTTAGTTGAACTAACTTTGTATGCTGGATGAACTTCATCTGTGAAGACAAAGTTTGTCAATTTAACGAACGTCATCAGTGAAGATGAGGTTCGTTGGTCATACAAAGGCTCATTTGATAGACATTGAGGATGAACCTCGTCAGAATAGCCAACACGGCTGGACATATGAAGTTCAATTGACAAACAAAGTTCGTCGGAAAAAGACAAGATATGTCAAGACGACAAACGTTGTCAGTTCAAAAGACATCGTCTTTCAGATAGATTTCATCTCATAAAGAGAGGAACTATTCATCTCCTTCGAGAAACCCAAGTCTAAAATAGACAGGGTTCATCTGTGTTAAAACGCAAATCTTACGTTCAGATCTATTACCTGAGAAAGCGGATGAAAACGCAGGATCATCTGAGGCACCGATGACCTTCTTGCCCTTACCCTTGCTTCGGTCTATAGCAGTCTTGGGGGCCATTGGTTTTGGTTGAAGAGCTTGCGAAAAAGGAAAGATTGAAACTTTGGAAGAGAAGGAGTTCAGATAGTCCAAACGACAAAGAGAAGAAAAGACTTATCATATGATGATATTCTATATATAGGGGCGGGAAAGGTCAAATCAAGAGTCACGATCTTCAGTTAAGATCGTTTGATGAAATCCCTTCCTAACCAGATCTGCGGACGAGGTCCACGGAGATTTCAAAGCACCAGCTGGCAACCAGTTATTGGGTATGGAAAAGGTGTGTAACCGCATTACTGACAAAGCCACAGGGTATCAGATGACTGTTATTCTGACAAAGCTCGTATAAAGGGACGAACTCCAGAATGAACCTTGGGGTAATATCCATATTGAACCTCGTAGTGAAGACGAAGTTCCTGATGAAACTACGTTCGTTAAATAAGCTCTGCAAATCCACAACGCCTGTAGGTATTCAAAGTATTTCAGACTCCATACAACTCAATTCAAGTCTGAAAACTTTGAATGACGTTTTGTAGGCATTCAAAAATGCCTAAATTCAAAATATGAGGAGGGTCATCAAGAAAACGAACCTCGTCTCAATCCAAGACGAGGCTCGTTGCTCAGCAAAGATTCACTTCTCAAACGGAACTCACCACGTAGCAAAGCTCAATAACAAAAGCGAAGCTCGTCATTGGAAACGAGGTTCGACGTTCATCTTTGGAAGATGAGGTTCGTCAATTAAGACAAAGCTCATCATCAGACTTGAAGCTCGTCAGTGAAGACGAAGTTCACCAAATTGTCTACGCAGTTGAACTCAGCTATCGAAGACGAAGTTCGTTAGTGAAGACGAAGTTCGTCAGACGAAATCAGTAAAGACAAAATTCGCCAGAAGAAGCTTGTTTACTGCAAAATTTACCTTGTAAGACGAACCTCGCTGCGTATCGAGGCTCGTCTTACTTGACGAACCTTGCTGCGTATCGAGGCTCGTCTTACTTGACGAACCCCATTTCAATTAAAGACGAGGTTCGTCGTCCACGTGAGAGCTAGCTGTAACGGCTCCGAAGACTTAGTCAACCACGTGGGCTCATCTTCAGGAGCACGTTGTGGCGTGTGCTGGTTTAGAGGAGGCAGTTACGCCCCTCTATCCGTGATCTTAACACGTTAGTTACATGCTTAAACCCTATAAATAGCCATGGATGGCTACAGAGAACGGGTGGTTGGTTTTGCTCGGACTTTTAGACTTTTGACAATCATCAGGGATCAGAACTCCTGCGTATAGATCTGGAACTTGAACCTCGGTTCTAGCAGTCTAACGAACGTCAGAAGCTTCAGCAATCTTGTTCTGATCGTGAACGGGAAGCAATATCGACTCGAGCATCGAGGGAAGCATCCTTTCGCCACCAAGAGCCCACGTTAAACAAGGAGAAGCTGAATTAATTTTCTCTTCATCTGTAATCAAGAGAGAGAGTGAGTGATTGTAAGGGTTTCGTACCTAGCGATCGAACCCAGCATTCTTAAAATAAGAGAATCAATCAACGTGAATTTTTCGACCCTACAATGTACTTAGTACTAATGTTCATGACTGAATTCTGTAAACAACACTAGGTTTTGTGAACACTGCCAAATGTAAAGCACCACAAAGAACAAAACAAGTGAAAAGGGACAAAAAAGTAGCTTCTAGAATTTCAAAATGTATACGTATGGCAAGTTTGAAGCAAACATATTTATCACGTAAATAAAAAATTAATCTTTTAAGCAATAATACAGGCCTAAATCTTAGATTACTATGCAACACGATAGGCTTGACAATCTTAGAAGATATAGCTAATCAATTGAATTAGATATGCACAATGGATCCTATCAGATATGGCAAGTTTGACAATTTTTGAAGATATAGCTAATTAATAGAATAATAACAAGCACTAAAATCTGGAGTATCGGATATGTCCTTTTTTATTAATAAAGATTCTCGGGCGTTGCTACAAAATCAATTTGGAATTAATGCGTATCTTCGATGAATTTCACCATTATAAGATGTGACAAGTTTTCCAGTTGTTGTTACATTCCTTGAAAGGGTTAAAAATGATAGGCAAGGGCATGCAATATGCTATCCTCTTATTTCTTCTAGCAAACCTTTGGACCCCTGCTCAATGTACCCCTGCTCAATGTAAAGTCCTCTAGCTACTATTTTGGCTTTCCATGTTTTCCTTCTTTTACGCTAAAAAATATCATCTGACGCTGCTTGTTAACTGCGCTAATTTATCTTTTTCCCAAAATCAGAAAGCTCCGTTCTCCAAATTGAAAAGATTTTTCTTTTTTCTTTTGCTATTTTATTTCCAATATTCTCGGGAACTAACATATAATCTCTCTCTCTCTCTCTTTTTTAATAGCATTGGAGCCATGTTGCCAACTTGACCCCAAAGACTGTAATAATCTCCCGCAATACAGATGTTTACCGAAGTACAAATGCTACGCAACATTGGAGGAGTGCAACGCGGATTGTCCTACATGTTAGACCCTCCATTGCTGGGAAGCCGTGAGCTCGGGAAGTCATCTCTGTTTGTGGATAACAGATAAATAATAAAATTGTTTTGTCTTTTCATCTCACTTCCAATAAATTCCCATTGTTGTGTCAATTAAACGGAAAAGTGTCTGTATTAATTAAATCTATAAAAGAGCCGGATTGGGATGCTCTCCTAAGGAATAGTGTTTCCTAAGATCTCCTAATGCATCTTAACCTTTGATTTTGTGTATGAGCACAAAAAACGAGGATGTCCTATGCAATGAATGGTTGAGATGCATTAGGAGATCTTAGGAAACACTATTCCTTAGGAGAGGATCCCAATCCAAAAGAGCCCATCTAAAAGGCGAGAAGGCCCTACTAAAAAGTAAAAGAAATAAGAAATATGACAAAGAAGAGAAAAGCACATAAGCCGGCCTACAAAGAACGTAGGAAAAGTTAAAAGCCACAAGAAAGGAAAGAAGAAACAAAACGTGGCCCGCTTAGACTTAAAGAAAATAATTGATATGGACAAATCATTTCAGGCCGAAGCACACCGATGCAACAAAAGACGAAGGGGGGCTGCATAAGCCATGCCCGCAAGAAGTCAAAAAATAAATAAATAAATAAATAAATAAAACGGACCATTTAAAATCCAGGTCTGTTCAAATTCTATAACCCACATTAAATATTCCTCAACTTCATAACCACCATTAACTCTGTATCATAATCTCTCCATTAAAAGTAAACAATTCCCATCATGAGTAACCCCTCTTTTAACCTCTCCTCTATGTAGATTCCAAGAAATACCATCCAAACTCTATATCCATTTCATCAATTGAAACATCTTTTCTACTCCAAGATTAGTAAACTCATCGCCCCCAATCTCGTTTTTTTATTTCATCAATCCCAAACAAAAAAAGAAACCAGCACACACCTCCTCCTCTTCTTCCTATGTATATATAAAGGAATGACATGAAGGTTCTGGTTTTTTGTAACAATCTAAATCTTTTTTCCCCCTTTTATTTTTGTCTTCCAATTTCGCAATGAATTTTGGGCCTCCGCCCACTTAATAAACTTGATTTCATCAATTTTAAGCCTTATACCATTTACAAAATAAAAAAAATAGAAAAATGCGGCCTAATGCGGCCCATAAGAGGATCGGCACATCTTTAAAACACCTTCATGATTCAAAGGAAATATTTTATATTTAAATTCTGACCTGAACCAAAACCAACTGACCCAGTTAAAAAATAAAATATTTTTTATGAGAGGCCAACCCTTCGGTAAAAATAGTATAAATGTATAATTTAATTTGAAAAGAGATTTTTTATTTTAAAAAAGAAGTGAAAATAAAGTTAGATCTAACTGATTTTGAAAAATAAAAAAAAGAATTATATAGTTAAAATAAAATTAAAATTCCATCTATATCTTCTATTAAAACTGTTACCATTGCACATGCCACTTGGTAATTTCCTGCTTTTTCAGGATTATTTTCTTAAATAAAAAATAAAAAATTTAATGTTAACCGTTGGACCTAATTTATCTCAATATTACCCGCTTATTTGTTCTAATTATTCACAATCACTTCCTCACTCTAACTATTTCACCCACATCCGTTGTTTTTTTTTCCTTTCTTCAATTCCCCAGATCGCCTTTTCACCCACGTCCCTTCTTTTCTCCTTTGTTAAATTCCCAAGATCGCCTCTTCGTGTCCTTGGATCT
Organism: Asparagus officinalis; assembly: GCF_001876935.1. Taxonomy (NCBI): domain Eukaryota; kingdom Viridiplantae; phylum Streptophyta; class Magnoliopsida; order Asparagales; family Asparagaceae; genus Asparagus; species Asparagus officinalis. The sequence continues at coordinate 17,948,128 of NC_033799.1, read as the reverse complement.
TAGAAATCATCTTCAACTCGGCAAATCGTCTCTTCATCTCCATCGACCACCACATCCGTTGTTTCCCCCTTTCTTCAATTCCCAAGACGCCTCTTCATTTCCTTGGATCTCAAAAATCACCTTCAACTCACATGGCATCTCTTCCCCTTGAAAACGCCACATGGCAAACCTCTATATCAAAGCCCTACTGCGCCCCTAATCTCTCAATCTAAGCCTATTTTTTGCCCTCAATCCTAAATTGTCGCTTCGTCATCTACTCTATTCCATTTCCCACACCGTTCTCTTCTCCCTCTTCGAAAAAAATTTCTGCGCTCATTATTATTCTTGAGAATCCAAGCATCGCTTCTTCAAACTAAATCTCAAGAAGATGTTTATATATGGTAAGCCCTTAATGCTTCATCTTATTCATCCTCACCTCCATCATCTACAACGAAGATTTTCTCTGAAGGCTGCAGAGGTTTGTGCGCGTTACCAGATATTGAAAGGTATGTTTTTTCCCCCAAAAGCTTCATAATATTTCAGCCGATCATGGATTCTTGTAGAAATTTTAACTATTTTATTTTCATTCAATGTTACAGAGGGTTGTCAGAGTCAGTTGTTCAGGTTGAGAGGTATGATTTTATATTTTATACTCTTTCAATTGCAATTGAATTAGAGGTATAATTTTATATTTTGATTGTTAGGTTATATGGAAAATTATTTCCAAATTTTCTTTGTTTCGAATGTTGGAGATGTCTCAAACTAAGTATGTATTTTTCTTAAATTATATCCTTTATGTTCGAAAAAATTTATTTATAGTTCTGTTTAAGCCTGGGTATTTATGACTCAGATCAATAATATATGTATTAAGTTTTTTTCTATTTTGTGAATGTTACCTAGGTATTTATGCAAAAGATCTTTTTAAGTTTGAAAAAGATTTATTTCTATAAAATTTATACATTCCACTATGTAGAAACTTGGAGTCATCCCTTCCCCATCTAGGGTTCTAATCACAAATACTAACATACATTTTTTTCATTTTTTTAGTGATGGCGATTGTGAAACGAGGTGCAAGAAAAACAACATTAGCATTCTGGGGAAGGAATGATCATCAAACTAGGCTCGCAGTCCCATATCGCAAACCAACAAAGCTAAAGTATATGATACATAAGTTGAAAAGAAATGAGACGCTAGATGAACACATTTCAAACATGCGAAATATATTATTTAATATGGAAGTTCAAATGGAGCCCGGATTGAGTGAAAAAGAAAAAAATAGATGGACTGCTCAATTCCTTGCCGTATGAGTTTGGCTTTATTAAGTATAGATTGCTTAATAAGTCTACTTTTGATGAGGTTGTTTATGAAATGAGACTTATTAACTTCGACTGGGATTTTAAGAAACTATGTAGACGCACTACAATCTTGTCCTTGGCACTAAACATCCGTAGTGCCCGAGCTGTGAATATGAGTGGAATACCTTGGTTTGAAAGAGTTCAAAAGAGATCTACTTAGAATGCCAACTATGAATAGTTGTTCGAATATCAATATTTATGAGAAATTGAGTGATTGTGAGGAATCTATTTGCATAATTAAAACCTTTGTCATTTCCTTCCTTATATTTATAATGTGTTTGTTATTGTAATTCGATGAGAAACATGAGATCTCTATGAATCGTTATGATTAAACTTAAATGATATGCCCTGTTTACATGATCTTATTTGATATGCCATGTTTATGAGAAACAGTAGCTTAAATTGTACGTGAGCGATATATTACACAAATATCAAATGGATTCATTTCTAAACTATATCCAAAAATTTTCTTACATAGTGGAGTGTATAAATTTTATAGAAACTATATCACATATCTCCAACGAGTCTTAGTTACATTACAAAAAGAGAACAAATCCTAAAATCAAGGTAACAAATACATCACAATATATGGCCTCAACCTAACCTCTCCAAGGAGTCTTAATTACATTGCAAAGAGAACAAATCCTAAAACATATATCAAATACATTACATTTCTGCAGTATGAAAAACTGTACAAAACAAACATCGACCAAACTTAAATCCGATACCAGTTGTGCTATCTCCTCATCTTATGCAAATAAAGCCACTTAACTTCATTATTAGTATTGGAAGTTTCATTATTAATGTCATAGAGTATGAGTCAAATTCTTAAACTCAACGGGTAGAATTATGATATATAGAGAAACCAAAGTTTCAACATCTTTCAACAATATATCATGACTTCTTTGCATATTATTTTGCATTCTGGAGATTCTTTCAGCTTCAAACAATATACAACTGCAAGGTATATTGGTCCGTTTAGGATAGTGGAGCGCATTGGAGCCGTTTCATAACGGCTAGATCTTCTAGCATCGATGTTGAGTATACATGATGTCTTCCATGTTTCGATGCTTAAGAAGCATCTATGTGATGAGGAGCAGCATCGAGTGTTAGATACGCCAGAGGTCGAGATTCTTGATGGTATGACTATTATTAAAATTCCTGTGTGTATTCTTGTCAAGAAGGACAAGAGACTTAGAAACAAAGTGATACATTTAGTTAAAGTTCAATGGAATCGGAAAGGAGCTGAGGAAGTTTCTTGGGGCACGATGAGGATATGCATCACGACAACTTGCACCTATTTGAGCAAGCAAATTATTTGGATATGATTTGCCTATGTTTATGATTATCTATATGCTTATATCTATACTTAACGCTAGAATTGTGATATTAGCACTTAGCTCCTAATTATTCGGAACACATGGTATATATATGGGGGGTTCCTTGTTTGGATTTTTCGTCCGACGTACTAGTTCCGCTTAGTTAGGGTTAAGTGGGAGTGTTTACATTCTAGGCTGTTAGGTATAGATATCGAGGAGGATTATGGGGGGAGCACGAAGATGTTATACGTCGCGACTATCCGTACCTATTTTAGCAGGTAAATTGATTAATTTTGATTGGTGTTCATGATTATCTATATGATCATATTTATATTTAATGCTAGAACGAGGGTATTAACACTTAACTCCTAATCATTCGGAACACATGGTATATATATGGGGGGCTTCTTGTTTGGATTTTTCGCCCGACGTACTTGTTCCGCTTAGTTAGGAGTTAAGTGAGAGTATTCACATTCTAGAAGATTAAGTGTAGATATTACTATGTTTCATATCTAGGGATTAATGCTACGAGATGTGTACAGGAGGATTTCCTTATCTGGATTATCCCTTCTTGGTGCTTTTCTCATATTATTAATCCCTAATATACAATTGTGGAATTTTAGGGACGAAATTCTTTTAAGGGAGAAGAATGTAAAACCTCGTGAATTTGAATATTATGTGATAAATAATGAATAAATATGTCATATGGTGATAAATAATATATTTTGATATTTGAGTATGCTTGGAATTGATTTGAGATCAATTCAATGTATATATGTGAGTGGAGGAGAGAAACATGCACGAAAACACACGAAACCAGAAAAACTATAAAATCTCTGCTATGTCGACCTATGAGTCGACTTGTCATAAGTCGGCTTATGAGTCGACTTATCATAAGCCGACTTATCAGAGTCGTAAGCTGACTTAAAGGCTGAATTTCATGTTTCTTCGGGTTTTCGGGTCATATCCGTTTTGTTTCGATTCTAGGCTGATATATACTCATTGAAGCCCTATTTTACTGCACTTTTTCATGAGAATATAGAAGCCACCCCTCCTCTCAAACCCTAGCTCAAATAGTTGAGTTTTTGGAAGAGTTTGGTGAAGGATTCGTCGAGAGGAAGGTGAGATCTGTGTTTTTAGCAAAGGAAGAGATCTTGCACACGTGTTGGGAGGATCAACAGTGACCTGAGGCAAGATTATCTTCGTCCAAACCCATCCCCATAGTTAAATAACTAGTTTTAAATGTTTAATATGTGTTTTCATGTTTAAATCTTAACCTGTGGTGTTAAAAATTAGATTTTTGATGTTGAAACTCAAATCAATGCTAGATCAGTAATCTTTTCTTGTTGTTTATGATAGAATCATGATCATGATCGTTAGAGTTTCATTTAATTTTCATTTTTAATATTTTAAACATGCTTAACTCATGTGTTAACCCTAGTTTGATGTCTAATTATCTCTTCATGCTAATTAATCATGTTTAAACCTTAGGTCTATGATTCCTAAATAGTCTAAACATGTTTAAACAAATTTCTATGCCTCTATTCATATTTGTAATTCATCATGCTTGATAATCATGTTGGTAATATATGAGAAAAATTGAGAATTTTGGTTATTTATGAAGTTAATCCTAATTAGTTTCTAATCCAAGAGTTAAATCATGTAATCTGATCTCTATTAATTAGTTTTAGATGTTTATAACCTATTTCCTATGTTCCATGTTGGTTAGAACGAGTTTTTGTTTGAGAAATATCATAAAAAACATCAAAACGACAACCTGGAAGTCGACTAAGTTGACTTATAAGTTGACTTGCCATAAGTCGACTTATGCCTGGCATAAGTCGACTTACGGGCATTTTTTTAGATTTTCCAGATGTGTTCTTGTATTGTTTTGAGATGCGTTCGTGGGGTCCGTGCCGCACTTTTTTACTCGTACATTCACGAATACACAAGTACAGTATCGTTGCACACACACTAATATCCCGATAGGGATTTTGACAAGTACTAGTCCGATTACACTTGAGATAGAGGTTGTTGATACAATTTACATACATATGGATCTCAGTACTATTTGAGATAGTGCATCAATATTGTTCGCGGTGAAAGTCGTTTTCATTGAAGTCATTGTTTCCTTATGCAACAGTTTATCAGTTACAAAAGATCCGGTCTTTTTATAAGATCCGGTTACAACAAAATCAAAGAAAAGAAAATTACAACTTTCCTTCTTTCGGAACAAATCGCAAGATCCTGTTTTGCGGTCTCTTGCTTGTGTGGGTTCTTTGCCTGCACCAGGGTTAATCCGTGGACCAACGCGCGATCTTGATCCGGTCGGATCTACACGGTATGACGGGTGTTATTTCACGAAGGAAAATAACAGCCAGGGGTACTATTTCACCAAGGAAATAATAGTCCTAAGTAATCGAAATCGACCAAGCAAAATCGATACTCTTCTCGGGATCAAAAACCAAGTTTTGATCCGGAGGATGACCGTGTAGATCTCAGATCTGATCTCTCTCGAACTCCTGCCTTATTTGGCGTGGATGATCGCCAAGAACCAGATCTGGAATGTCCAAGTCTTCTAAGCTTCAAAACTCCGAGGTTGCTCTTGATCCGGCAGAGTTTCCAGCCTCGAAAAATCAACCTCTCCAACAATGAGCACACAGCCTATTTTATAGCATTTTAGAACTGATCCTGGGCTCGATCTGGGCCCAATCTGGGTTTGCGCTTAGAGTGGCTCGGCACCGACGCCACAAGAGGTGTCCGGCGGCCACTAGGTGGCTGTGGCCACCTGAGCCACCATTCGGTGTCGCTGCGACACCTAGGAGGTGGCCTCGGTTGGTCGAGCCAGCCTGAGTGGCTTCGGTTATTGCGCCGAGCTCCAGGTGTTTGCCGTTTTGTCGTTTTCCGGTTTTGCGGTTTATCCGAACTCTGATTTATTGATCTGGACTCTGATTTGGCAGTCCGGATCCTGATTTGGCAGTAAATCCGCTTCGGTGTTTAACCTCGTCGCCTCGTTAATCTGCTTCGTCGCATCTCACTTAGCTTCGATGTTGTGGTCTAACGATCATGCTTGGATACATCGCCCGATGGTTCGTTGGTTTGTCGAATCATCGTGTCGAGCTGTGTTGAGGGACCTATAAGCAGTTTTATACGCCTACAGATACCCCCTCCAAAGTATTTCAGTCTCATTCTTTTATAGAAGAGTCTGGAATACTTTGGATATGATTGTCCCAACCTTTCATCGGTATGACGGGACTTTGGAATGGCTTCTATTCTTGATTCCTTCAATCCTCCAGGCTATTCGGTGCTTTGTCGAATGTCTGCAAAGGTTCCAGTGCTGCATTTATTGTCTGACCGTTTGTCGGAATTTTGAACTTTGAAGTCAATTCCTGATTTTCTGATTTTTAGCTCGTGTTTGTTGTTTCAACATAGAACCGACCATCGATTGTTGGCGTTGAGTCTTCATTTGCAACACGTTGTCCGACGTTTGAGCTTCATTGTGACGCGTTGTCCGGTGTTTGAGCTTCATTGTGACGCGTTGTCCGGCGTTTGACACAGTTTATACTCGTACGTCTGCTGGAGTCTACACAGTTTAAGCTCTTAAGGAATTGGAGCGTGGCAGATACTCGAGTCACGAGACCAACTAACGGAGTTGATGTGTCAATGACTCGTATTTATAGAATTTTTGGCAAATTCTCAGCCATCAACGGGTTTGATAAGCCTTTACCGACTACCGTTTGAGTCGGGCTAGCATGCGGATTGTTTAAGTCCGTTCCGCATGTGACGTTAAGCTAAAAGAGTTAACCCTTTTAGTGCTAAGATATTGAATACATAGACTTCGTCTTTCTCCTGTGAAAAGACTAAACAACGACGTGTATGAGACGTTGACTTAGGATTTTTGGCAAATCCTCAGCCCTCAACGGATTTGATTAGCCTTTACCGACTACCGTTTGAGTCGGGCTAGCATGCGGATTGTCTAAATCCGTTCCGCATGTAACGTTGTGCTAAGAGAGTGAATTCTCCAAGACTCTGTGCTACGACTTCGAATACGTAGACTTCGCCATTGTTACGGGAATAGGCTACCCGGCAACGTGTGTTAGACGTTGACTTATCCCTAGTTAGGCTTCGGGATAAAGGTCCCCAGAATCAGGTTCTGGTGTCTTTTTGGACAGTAAAAGACTAACCTGGCGACGCGTGTTAGGCGTCGGCATATCCTTTCTTAGGATTCAGGATAAAATTCCCCATGCGTGTAAGGCATGGATTTTGGTGTTACTAATAACAACCTGCCACAATGTTGAATATGTGGGCGAGTGTTCTTTTTAATGGTTAAGAACTAACCGGCAGCGCGGGTTAAGCGCAGACTTATCATTGTTTAGGATTCAGGATAGAATACCCCAGAATCGAACTCTGGTGTCTTTTTCTACGGGAAAAAGACTAAACTGGAAGCGCGTGTTAGGCGCAGATTTATCCCTGCTTAGGATTCGGGATAAACTTCCTAGGATGAATCCTAGATTGATAAATTCTTGGAAAAGGTTGGTGCGGGAAAGAAAGAATTTTATATTCTATTTCCCGGTCTTCTCTTAGGGTGAAGGCGAACCCGAATACAAGAAAGGAAGAATTTTATATTCTATTCCTTGATTTTGGAAAGGAAGAATTTTATATTCTATTTCCAGCGCAAAAGAAACTAGAAGTGGGATCTCCACTCCGAGAATCGGACAGATTCGGATAATCCTAACTGTCGGAAGGTTGGATTACCGAATTAAAGATGAATTCCTCGTTTATCGAGAGTGAATTATGGTTTTGGCCCTAACTGTAGGAAGGTTTGACCAAGTGGGAGTTTGAGGTGATCCTAACTATAGGAAGGTTTGATCACCCGATTTGAAAGTGGACCTCTCGTTCATTGGAGGAATCGAGAGGGAATTTTGGTTTTGGTCCTAACTGTAGGAAGGTTTGACCGAATGGGAGGTTTAAGACGATCCTAACTGTAGGAAGGTTTGACCAATCGGGAGGTTTGAGACGATCCTAACTGTAGGAAGGTTTGATCGCTCAATTTATGGGCCTCTCGTTCATTGAAGGAATCGAGAGGGGATTTTGGTTGTGGCCCTAACTTTTATAGGTTTGACCTGAAAGCAAAGGGAGTGGAATACAAGTAGCAGTAGAAATACTGGTTTGTATTGGCCACTCGATGAAGGGTTTTGATGTTAAGTAATCAGGACTTAACACGTCAAGCTTTGGAAATTGCCATAAATTGGCGGACAGAAAATTTAGTGGACCCACCGTCAATTGACTTGATCAGTGGGGGATTTTTTATAAGGAAAGATTAATCTGTCAAAAGGATCGAATCTCGTCTCAACAAGATAACTCATGAGAATTAGTGAATTTGATAATAATAATGGAAAACATTCCAACCTTTAGAGTTTAAATGTGGATTTTTTACTTATCACTTTTATAGTGATTGGGTTATCCCTAAGAATATCACCCGTGGTATTCTTTCGGGAACTTCCCGATACATGAATAATGCACCCCCAGCTTCCCTTGTGGAATTGGGTCCGACATTGTACTCAGTTACATGACCGGGTTATCCTTAAGAATATTACATATAAAAATTCTCCAGGAACTTCCCGTAAAATAAATGAAACAGTTTAGACTCATATACATGTTGGAGTATCAGGAAGCAGTTTAACCTCTTATACCGGTCGGAGGATTGAGAAGCAGTTTATTCTCTTATAATTGTCGGTGTCTAGAAAGGAGCAGTTTATACTCTTATACTTATCGGAGTGTTGCCGTTCTCAATTGGCTTACCTTAGCGTTATAACGCCAGCTTCAACCAAGGTTTGGATGTTGTTCTTTAAAGTAAAGCACGCCTTGGTAGGATGAAGGATCCTCCTGTGGTACGCGCAGTACTTCGGATCCGCAGTATTGTCAGCTTCCTCCTGATTTGTGATAGGTGGTAGCTTGATCTTATTGTTTTCAAGGAGGGATTCGAAGATGGCTGTAACGTCTTCGTCCTTGAAGGAATACTCTTTTTAGGGTTTCGGGTCCGAAGTCTTTTGCTGCCTTCGGGATTGCTGTTGTGACGTTTGATTAGCACCACCAGTAGCTGCAGGTGTTTTGCCCTTCCCACGGGAGGCGAAGTTTGAGTTCGGAAGATTCGCCGGCTTGCTCTCTTCGGACCTTCAAATCCTTCCATGTTTTGGACGGTGCTGTCCCCATTGCTTCCAACACGTCCAATGCGAGGTTGTTGTGGCAAGTCTGGAGAATGAACTCCTCAGTGATCGGGTCCCGACAGTTCATCGCCTTGTTCCGGAACCTTTTGACGAAGGTATCAACTAATTCTCCATCTTTCTGTTTCTCGTCAAGCAACGACCCGATGGATATCTCGATGTCATCGTCGAAGAAGTTGGTGAGGAATTTAGTCTCCATGTCGTCCCAGCTATTCACACTTCCTGGCATGAGGTAGCGATACCAATCGAAGGTGGCTCCACGAAGAGTGCTAACGAAGGACCGTACCATCAGAGGCTCATTACCAGAGATAACCCCTAGGTGTGATTTGAAGTAAATCAAATGCTGAGTGGGTGAACCCTCCCCATCAAACGGCGTGAAGTTAATTAGATTGAACTTCGCCGGATAAGGGATTGATTCCCATTCTCTTGGGTATGGACAAGGAATGCCCGTCTTCTTCATCTCTTGAGCGGAAATCAACGTATTGATTTTGCTCTCGAGGTTTTTAATCTTCAAGCTTTCACCTGTATTTTCGTTAGCACGATTCTGAGGTGGAAGTGTGGCGTTATGACTAGCATTCTCGATACCACCCCCTGCATTGACGGGAGGATTATTCGCATTATGAGCTTCATTCACACCTGTGTCCTCATCTTCCTGATTAACCTGGTTACGACGACTTGGTTCGCCTTGCTGGTTTATCAGTGCTTGGATTTGTTGGTCATGCATTTCTCTCATATTCTGCATGGCCATCTGCATTTCGAACCTGAAGCTCTCCTGTTGTTTAGCCATGGCTTCTTCGAGCATCTTGGCCACTTGTTCCGCACTTATCATAAGTGACTCGCGGGGTTGTCCCTCGCTGGATACCGTATTATCTGATGCAACCGTGGAGCCGGCATCTGATTCTTCATCTTCTGAAGGTAATCTTGTCCGAATCCTACCATAAGTTCCTCGTACGATGGCTCCAGACTGCAGACGGGTTACACGCCGGGGTGCTTCCAAAATCGACCTGGGATTATCCTGTGTCGATGTCCCTTTGCTGGTCATATTAGTGGTGAACCTCGGAAATCCTCCAAGTCGGAGTAACCTATCGTGTGTGGGCACGACTTCTCAGGTATAACGCTATCGTCATCAGACGATAATGTTTCCTTCTGAGGGCGAACTGCCTTCTTTAGGCTTTCAAGAGTCACGTGCCTCGAAACATGCCTTTGTGGGCGTGAGTTCTCAGCGGGCTCCTAGACTTCAATGCGCAAATTGGTGCGCGTAGCTGCCATGAACTCCTTGTCATGTTGAGGGTGGTGGCGACTCCCAGCATGTTGAGTCGTTCGGGGCTTCTTTATCGAGCCCAAACGTTCTTGAACTGGAGCTTTGCATCGCTCATCGGGAAGTGGTCCGAGGCGCTCCAAAACTGACCTCCTTCTTCGGGATGGTCTTGCGGGATCTCCCGGAGCAGTTATGGGAATTATCGGCGATTTAGGTTGGTTCGCCGGAGGTTGAACTTTTGTTGAAGGCTGCAATGATTGTTCCTTAGCCTGAATCGCCGCTTCAGACTTTAGCCTCCATACTTGGCGGATTGGTGGCGGCTTGGAGGAGCTGCCATTCATTGGTTGTTAAGGTTGTTTGCCTCTCCTGTTCTTCAGATCCGCGTTATAGCGGATTCCGTCAGTGGACTCCATTGCCTTTGCGAATTGTCGCGCCAAGCGTTGACGTCGCCTCTGGCGGGCTCTCTTTGAAAGAGACATTACGCCCTCAGTGACGGAGGAATTAGCAAGAATAGATTTGACCTGGTTGGAGGTCGGTGGAGCTTCACCCGATGCAACTTTGACATCAATTGGGGTGAGATCTTCGTTGGTATTCTTCACTTCTTCGTACCAACGGACTTTTCTCCTGGAGGAGAACTTCTTGGACTTGAGGGGGGAGGTGGATCCGGACGAGGATGACAGATACTCCTCGAACTTTTGTTGGTCGAATTCATACTCGACCTCCTCCTCGACCGGGATCAAGATCCGCGGCTGCGACGCAACGATCTCGGCAGCGAGATCTGTGGCTCCCACTGTGGTCGCCAGATTATTCGCGGTGAAAGTCGTTTTCATTGAAGTTATTGTTTCCTTATGCAACAGTTTATCGGTTACAAAAGATCCGGTCTTTTTAAATGATCCGGTTACAACAAAATCAAAGAAAAGAAAATTACAACTTTCCTTCTTTCGGAACAAATCGCAAGATCCTGTTTTGCGGTCTCTTGCTTGTGTGGGTTCTTTACCTGCGCCGGGGTTAATCCGTAGACCAACGCGCGATCTTGATCCGGTCGGATCTACACGGTATGACGGGTGTTATTTCACGAAGGAAAATAACAACCGGGGGTACTATTTCACCAAGGAAATAATAGCCCTAAGTAATCGAAATCGACCAAGCGAAATCGATACTCTTCTCGGGATCAAAAACCAAGTTTTGATCTGGAGGATGACCGTGTAGATCTGAGATCTGATCTCTCTCGAACTCCTACCTTATTTGGCGTGGATGATCGCCAAGAACCAGATCTGGAATGTCCAAGTCTTTAAAGCTTCAAGATTCTGAAGTCGAGTTCTCCCTCCAGCAGAGTTTCGCCTCAAAAAAATCTAACCTCTCCAACAATGAGCCACCAAGCCTATTTATAGGCATTTAGAACCAGATCTGGGCCCAGATCTGGGCTCGGCCCAGGTGGCTTGGCCGGCCACCTAGGTGGCTCGGCCACGAGCGCACCACTGTGGCTCGCCGCAGCCACCTCCTGGATGGACGTCGTTTTGGCCGACGCCACCTCCTGGTGGCTCGGTTTTCTCGCCCATGGCCGAGCCCACCCCTAGGTGAGCTCGGCCACCGAGCCACCTGAGTGGCTCGGTTTTGGCCGAGCCCTCCAGGTGTTTGCTGTTTTGTCGTTTTTCGGTTTCGCGGTTTATCCGAACTCTGATTTGTTGATCTGGACTCTGATTTGGCAGTCCGGATCCTGATTTAGCAGTAAATCCGCTTCGGTGTTTAACCTCGTCGCCTCGTTAATCTGCTTCGTCGCATCTCACTTAGCTTCGATGTTGTGGTCTAACGATCATGCTTGAATACATCGCCCGATGGTTCGTTGGTTTGTCGAATCATCGTGCCGAGCTGTGTTGAGGGACCTATAAGCAGTTTTATACGCCTACAAATATATCATTCGTACATAGATTGATTACACAGTTTATACATATATATGGGTTAGTGCATCGATATTCCATTAGTACATGCTATTGAGCCGGGTTTGAGGATGCTTGACCTAGCAGTCCGTCCCGCACCAAGGTGCGATGAGGTTTGTGAGCCATCTTTTTGGTTACCTATATAGTAGGCCGTCCCACGCTTATGTTATGCACAGAGATACGATGAGACTAATGAGCCGTGTACACTATTTAGGATGCCTACATGGTAGTCCGTTGCATTGAAATAGTTAATTGATAGCCTAAGTTTTCGGCGGATGCCAGTAACGAGTACGACTCATCACTGAGTTATTTGATCGAGTTTCGATGGATGCCAGTAATGAGTACGACTCATCACTGAGTTATTTGATCGAGATACTTATTCTTGAAAGTGTACAGGATTATATGTTGGTATTTATTCTATCTCCCCAGTGGTAGTGGAAGAAAGTATAAATACGATGTATTGATGTCTTTATTTCCTTTATTTTTTTTCACTTCTTAGTTGAGATCGATGATTAGCGATTCACAATTTGAGACATATGGTATATACATAATGGTTTCCTTGTTTGTATTATTTCGCTCGACGTACAAGTCTCATGTTGTGGGTTTCTAATTATTGATTTAATTTAGATTGTTTATCTCTAGTTCGGTATTAATATTTAGGCATCTACAATTTAAGACATATGATATATACATGAGGGTTTTCTTATTTGGATTATTTCGCTTGACGTACTACGTCTCGTGTTGTAGGTTTCTAAATATTAATTTTATTAGATATGGAGAAAATGGATCTAGGTAGACTATGTGTAATAGATAGAGCCTCCACTCCATCTAGTAGCCCTTCTCCTAGGGGTAGATGGAGGTAATATTGTTGTAGCGCTCTGACGTTCTTGTTGTTGTCCTCTTTGTTGTTGTTTTTTTCAGGTGGTACAGAGGTACGGAGAGCCGTAGGATGACCGAGTTCGTGCATAGTCACCGTCACATGAGTTTTAGAGACTCCACAATGGATCTTTATTATTTTATTTAGACATTAGAGTTTTATTCTCATATTGTAAAGGTAGCGTGCCTTAGTACAATTTTTAGTTGATTCATGTTGAGATATTTTCATTATTCATATCTCAAATGTATTTCAGTGAAGATATGATTTTTATTTATGAAACATCTCTTTCCGTATCATGTCTATGGTTTCTATTTTCTTATTTTGTCTGATTTGTACCTGTACTTTTATTCGATTCCACTAGAGGATATTACTATGATTAGTGAAACGTGTTTATGCACAGTGTGGATGCATGACCAGTTTAACATCTATGGGATCACCTTGAACCGTAGCCATGTGTGAAAACAGGGACGTCACATGGGCTAAGAAAAGGATGATAAAATCCCTCACCTTATCTTGATTAGGGGGTATTGCCCTTAAGAATATTTTTAAGTGTGTATCAAATCAAGATGCTCAAATCACTTAGTTGAATTCTTACTAACTATATGCAATGCAACCTTAGGAATTAAAAGCAAGTATAAAGGATACAAAAAGGAAAAATTATTTTTATTTTTTAATTAGGGTCAACAAATAAATAAACAAATGTAAGAGAAAGAGTTTTTGTTTGGATTTATTATCTTGTTAGTAGTTATTTAAATAGAGGGTGGATTTTATTAGGGTCGACAAAATAATTTTTTATTTTGTTTTTATTAGCTCCTAATTGTCTCTAATATGAAAAGCCTAACTAGAAGGTGGAATTAAAAACACAAGAAAGAGAACTTACCTTTTCAAGCAAATATTCTCTCTAATCTTCAACTTTCTCCTTCAAAGTTGTTCCTCCATACTTAAACACACAAATTAAAGAACCAAAATAGAGAAATTCTAATTACAAGCACCTTCCCGGCAATAACGTCAAAAACTCGATAAGGAAATAAATAATAACCAAAGTTACAAACACACAACTATCAAGTTATAGTATAAAAGATTGTCGAATCACACGAGGAAGGTGTTGTAAGAATTAATTAAAATTGGTTCTTAAGTTGTGTGTGTGACAATTTAGGAGTGATGAAAGAATGTGGTTGTGGAGAGATAAAGAGAGTGGATGTGACTATATGTAAATAAAAAAATAAAACTAGATTGAAAGGGAAGAAAAGAAGATGAAGAAAATAAAAAATAAAATCAAGAAACTAATAAAGAAAAATCAAGAATAAAGAGGAAAATCAAGAAAGTAAAATATGGAGAATTTAGTTAGAGATATGATGAATCTAGAATTGAATCCACTAGCCAATTTCACTTATAGATTATGAATTATTCTCTTTTTATCATATTTTACTTTAGATTTGTTAAGTATAGTCTATCAAATCACTTAAGGAAAGCATGACCTATCAAATTATCATTCAAGTAAAATTAACATTCATGCAAAGAATAACAACTAGATAATAATTCTAGAATTCATAAGCATAATCTATCAAGCCACTCAAGATAAGCATAGATTATCAAATTCTTCTTCTACCAATTAGTTCTCTAGTTGATTATCCTAAGCATGGTTATTTTAGACACAAGAGAATAATTTACAAATTATAAAAGAAATCAAGCAATTTTATAAATTCTAGGATTCCTATAAGAATAAGCTCCACATCTTAGAAAATAAAAACTAAGAAATAAAATCTACAGTAGAGAGAGTAAAAGGAAGAGTATGAAAATAAAAACTAATTCTCAAGAGGGTTCTAACCTCTTGGAGAATAAAAGGAAAAGAATGAAAATAAAAACTAATACCCAAGAGGATTCTAGCCTTTTAAAAGTAATGCAAGAAAATAAAATCTAAACTATGCAAGAAAATAAATCTATACTATAAAAATACAAGAAAATAAAGACGTGAAAGTTAATCTACTCTACAGGGTATCAAAATAAATCTACAATAAGAGGGTTTTAGCCCTTTTAATATCTAAAATAAGAAAAGTAAATATTACAAGAAAATAAAAGATAAAAGAGAAAATTTACATTGCAAAAGGATTCTAACCTCTTGAAAGCATACATTCATCTTCATCTTCATCTTCATCTTCATATTGCAAGAGGGCTATAGCCTATTAAAAATAAACTTTCATCTTCATCTTCATCATCAAACAAAGAGAAGAAAAGAAAAATATGAAGAGGTGAATTTTTTTTATTAATTGTAATAAAGTTACAATTTTGGAAGGCCTTTTCAATTAAGAATAACTCTCTTATTTAAATAGAGTTATTACAAAATTTTTCATACTCAAACCTCTCACCCTCTACCCCTATTTATAACCTACAGCAATGAATGAGAACCTTTGGATATTACTTGGAGATCAATGATTAAATCTCCGTCATAAATAGTTTCTGTTGTGAACCAATCGGTCGGCCAACCAATTGACCTTGATCTTTCTTGGGCCTTCTTTTGTCTTCATATTTGGGCTTCAAGAAATGGTAAAAAATCAGGAAGTTCAATTCTTTTGGATTGTTATTCATTAAAACTGCAAATTAAGATAAAACACATTTATTAGTGACATTTTTATTCAAATGAAATAGATAATGAGGGTACAAAATGTAATAAAAATGTGATTGTCATAGGTCATTGATAAAAACTCTATCAAGTCTAGAACAAAAACTTGGTTGTTGTTCCTAGTGTAGAAACAACCTTTGAATTTCGTATCCATCAGTTTAATATCGCACATAAAAACTTTTAAAGTTCCTACAATTTATTTCGAGTGACATTTCTCCCGTGCATTTTCCTCAATATTCATTCAACGTTACTTGCCGTATCTCATATCTGTTCATTGTAATTGACATTAAAAAGGAGACTCGTCCTTTTCTTCAATTTTTAGCAAACAAATTAGATTCGACCAACCTAACATAATAAGTTTGCTAACAAATACATAATGTCAAATTTTAAATATTAATATAATCATTACAATAGATATTTAACATGTATTAGTTCTAATACCTCTTTCCAATGCTTTACTTTATATATTTTTTACCCTTCGAGTTAGCTTCATCATTTTCTATTTACAAAAAAAATTTCGAACATGCAACCAGTACATCCACGTGCAAAGCACGTGCATTATACTAGTATATATATATACTAAACTGTTATATTTCGCTGTAAAGTGCTTTATATTTTAATGGTTATATATTCAGTATATTTTAAACTAGATGTTAACCAATTTTAGACACTAATACGTACGCGGCAACACGCAGATCAATTTTGCTCGCTATATCTAACCAAGGACCCTTTTAGTGGAAGATACAATAAAATTTATTTTGCCACACATTACCATAACATAGTACATGTAATTTTCACGAAGTTGCTGCTTAAAATTATTCACTACTTCACCATAATACAATACATCATTGCAGTAATGCACAAAAAACACAATCAAACATATCACAAATCTAGAAACACCAAGCAAACCCCAAAACTATGAGACGTTAGGGCAAACTCCACATTCTACATGTTAGGGCTCCACACGATATCGTCTTGAGGGAGAAAGTGGCACACTGGAACTGTCCCAGGCTTGACCTTGAGCCCCCTCAAGTACCTCACCGGATCCGGTCCAGCCAATGCTGTGTGTTGGCTGTAATCAAACTTCCTTGACCGGTTGTGGAGAAACCGAACACCAAAGATAGACACGAAACTTAAACCCCAAAACTATGAGACGTTAGGGCAAACTCCACATTCTACATGTTAGGGCTCCACACGATATCGTCTTGAGGGAGAAAGTGGCACACTGGAACTGTCCCAGGCTTGACCTTGAGCCCCCTCAAGTACCTCACCGGATCCGGTCCAGCCAATGCTGTGTGTTGGCTGTAATCAAACTTCCTTGACCGGTTGTGGAGAAACCGAACACCAAAGATAGACACGAAACTTTACTGCAGAATTTTTGTCTCTGTTTCACTTGTTGAACCCGAACAGAGAGATGATGAAAGACTGCAGGAATTTAAATGGGCAGAGCTTTCCTTTGTATTGGCCGAAAGAACAAAACAGAAACCTGCAGAGAGAGAGAGAATTCGGTGGAGGAGTTTTTACTCTTCTTATTTTCGTTCAAACAATTACAAAGACTTGTTTACATATTTATAACCAATAACTAGGAAACCTATCCTAACTAGTATTCTACTATAATTAGAACTCTATCTAATAACATGGATTCAAAACTAACAATTCTATTCTAACTAGGACTGATTAACAACTCACATTCTCCCCCTTAATCTGGACTAGACTCTAAGTCCCTTACACCTAGCAGCTCTCGCATCTCGATGAACTTCACCCTTGCTAGTGCCTTCGTGAGGATATCTGCTCGTTGCTCGCTCGTGCTTACGAACTCCACTTTAATCTGTCCTCGCTCAACACACTCACGAATGAAGTGAAAGCGTGTGTCGATATGCTTGCTTCTTCCTTACACCTAGCAGCTCTCGCATCTCGATGAACTTCACCCTTGCTAGTGCCTTCGTGAGGATATCTGCTCGTTGCTCGCTCGTGCTTACGAACTCCACTTTAATCTGTCCTCGCTCAACACACTCACGAATGAAGTGAAAGCGTGTGTCGATATGCTTGCTTCTTCCATGGAAAACTGGATTCTTCATCAAGGCAATCGCAGACTTGTTGTCGACGAAGAGTGTAACCGGCTTGGGCTCACTCCCAATCACCTCGCTGATTAAACTCCTCAACCACAAGCCTTGGCACGCTGCTGCAGTTGCCGCCATAAATTCTGCCTCGCAGGATGATAATGCCACCGTCTTCTGCTTCTGTGATGTCCAAGTGACCAA
>NC_033799.1:17909071-17929948 GCF_001876935.1 Asparagus officinalis | reverse complement strand
CAACGCCTTGGTTGGTAGTCGGTTGAGGATGTACACCGCGTGCCTAACCGCTTCGCCCCACATGGTTCCAGGCATATGCATGCTCTTAAGTAGGCTCCTCGCCATGTCCATCACCGTGCGATTACGCCTCTCCACTACACCGTTTTGCTGCGGGGTGTACGGTGCAGTGAGATGACGCTTGATGCCGTAGTCTTCACAAAACTTGGTGAACTCCTTTGACAAGAACTCGCCACCACGATCCGTCCTCAATGTCTTCACCTTGTGGTCACATGCGTTTTCAACCACTGTTTTGAACTTCTTGAAGGTTTCACAAGCTTGACTCTTAGCCTTCAACATGTATACCCACATCCATCGGCTGAAATCATCAACGATAAGAAGGAAGTAGTTGTTCCCAGCAAGTGTAGATGGGGTGATAGGACCACATAGATCAGCATGTAGTAACTCCAGCGGCTTCTGAGCTCTGAAATTTGCTTGTGAAGGGAACGGCAGTCTTGCTTGCTTGGCGACGAGACATCCTTCGCATAATTGATTCGGGTGCAAGATCTTTGGCAACCCGGAAGCCATCCTCTTATCAGTCATCATCTTGAGGGCGAAGAAATTTACATGCCCAAGGCGAGCATGCCATAACCAAGCTGGATCGTTAATGTTCGCCATCAAACACGCCGGCTTGCAAGTCTTTAACTCTATCCTGTACAATCGGTTAGTTGAACGTGTCACCCTCATCAAGAGAGCACCGTTCCTATCAAACACCCTCAGGAACTCGTCAGCAATAACAACCTTACTCCCATCTTCAGTCATCTGACCAAGGCTAATAATGTTAGATTTCAAACTTGGAATGTAATATACCTCAGGTAGTAACCTTTGATCGCCGTTGTTGCACTGAAAGAGGATAGAGCCTTTCCCCTTGATCTCTACCGCGGATCCATCACCAAACTTGACGGTTCCCTTGATATTCTCGTCGAGCTCCTTGAACTTGTCTCGGTGGCCGGTCATGTGATTGCTGGCTCCGTTGTCGAGGTACCAAACGTCGTTGGCAACTTGTGCCTCCCCCGCTGTAAGTAAATCCGGCACCACCTTCTCCTCATTAAGCAAAATAGCACTTGACGATTCCTCTAACATAGCCATCATCAAGGTTGGCTCCTCGTCATATGCACGGGTGAGATGAGCCTCCTGTTCATGGTTGCGGCGTTGCTTGTGACACTCCGACTGAAAGTGCCCGTATACTCCGCAATTGAAGCATTTAATGTTGGACTTGTCTCGACCACCACTTGTGCTACTCTCCCCCTCCTGGCGAGCTGCACCTCCATGGCCGAAACCACCTCCTGGACGTCCTCCTCTGCCGCCGAAGCCTCCTCGACCTGCCTGGCCGCCGTGCTCCCCTCCGCGGCCTCCTTGGTACTGCTGTCCGCTGCCGTGGTACTGCTGTCCGCTGCCGTGGTACTGCTGTCCGCCTCGGCCTCTTTGGCCGCGACCACGCCCGCGACAAAACTCTCAAGTGTTCTAGGTGGGGTTTCTTACCAAACCAAGCTTCGTAGGGTGTGTGGTCGTGCAACGCCTTGGTTGGTAGTCGGTTGAGGATGTACACCGCGTGCCTAACCGCTTCGCCCCACATGGTTCCAGGCATATGCATGCTCTTAAGTAGGCTCCTCGCCATGTCCATCACCGTGCGATTACGCCTCTCCACTACACCGTTTTGCTGCGGGGTGTACGGTGCAGTGAGATGACGCTTGATGCCGTAGTCTTCACAAAACTTGGTGAACTCCTTTGACAAGAACTCGCCACCACGATCCGTCCTCAATGTCTTCACCTTGTGGTCACATGCATTCTCAACCTCTGTTTTGAACTTCTTGAAGGTTTCACAAGCTTGACTCTTGGCCTTCAACATGTATACCCACATCCATCGGCTGAAATCATCAACAATAAGAAGGAAGTAGCTGTTACCCGCAAGTGTGGATGGGGTGATAGGACCACATAGGTCAGCATGTATTAATTCCAGCGGCCTCTGAGCTCTGAAGTTTGCTTGCGAAGGGAACGACAGTCTTGCTTGCTTGGCGACAAGGCATCCTTCGCATAGTTGATTTGGGTGCAAGATCTTCGGCAACCCGGAAGCCATCCTCTTTTCAGTCATCATCTTGAGGGCGAAGAAATTGACATGCCCAAGGCGAGCATGCCATAACCAAGCTGGATCGTTAATGTTCGCCATCAAACACGCCGGCTTGCAAGTCTTTAACTCTATCCTGTACAATCGGTTAGTTGAACGTGTCACCCTCATCAAGAGAGCACCGTTCCTATCAAACACCCTCAGGAACTCGTCAGCAATAACAACCTTACTCCCATCTTCAGTCATCTGACCAAGGCTAATAATGTTAGATTTCAAGCTTGGAATATAATATACCTCAGGTAGTAGCCTTTGATCGCCGTTGTTGCACTGAAAGAGGATAGAGCCTTTCCCCTTTATCTCTACCGCGGATCCATCACCAAACTTGACGGTTCCCTTGATGTTCTCGTCGAGCTCCTTGAACTTGTCTCGGTGGCCGGTCATGTGATTGCTAGCTCCGTTGTCAAGGTACCAAGTGTTGTTGTCAACATGTGCCTCCCCCGCTGTAAGTAAATCCGGCATCACCTTCTCCTCATTGGCACCACCTTCTCTTCATTGAGTAGAATGACAGTTGATGATTCCTCTAACATAGCCATCATCAAGGTTGGCTCCTCGTCATATGCACGGGTGAGATGAGCCTCCTGTTCATTATTGCGGCGTTGCTTGTGACACTCCGACTGAAAGTGCCCGTATACTCCGCAATTGAAGCATTTGATGTTGGATTTGTCTCGACCACCGCTTGTGCTACTCTCCCCCTCCTGGCGAGCTGCACCTCCATGGCCGAAACCACCTCCTGGACGTCCTCCTCTGCCGCCGAAGCCGCCGCGGCCTGCCTGGCCGCCGTGCTCCCCTCCGCGGCCTCCTTGGCCTCTGCCTCGGCCGAACTGGCCACCACGGCCTGCCTGGCCGCGGCCTCGTCCACGTCCTGCTCCGCGTGCACGGCCTCGTCCATTGCCGTCACTACTCGCCTGTGTGGAGAAAGTGTTTCCGTTGTTTTTCTTGCCCCTTTCTTGCCACTCCGCATGTGTCAACAATAGGTGATCGTCGCCGTTGTTTCGGAAAACACGTGCCCTCTCCTCGTGAGCTTTGAGACGCCCGATTGCCTCCTCGAGTGTCATGTTATCGATGTCCCCAAACTGTTCAATCGTGGAGACGATAGTAAGGAATCTCTCCGGTACCGCCCGAAGTAGCTTTCTAACAACGTAGTTCTCCTCCATCTCGCCGCCTAAAGCTCGGATCTTGTTGACGACTCCTGTCAACTTCGTCGAAAAATCGTCGACGTTATCATTCTCCTTCATCCGAAGAAGTTCGAACTCGGACTTCAAGGTCTGCACCTTCGCGTTCCTCACACGATCCGCTCCTAGATGCATTGTTTTCAACGTCTCCCATGCCTCCTTTGCCGTTTGCTTCTCTGCAATCACCATCAAAGTCTCTTCAGGGATCCCCTGGTAGATGGCCGCCAACGCCATCTGATCCTTCCTGTGTTCCACGGACGCGCCTGCCGCGGGCTCAATGGCATCCCACACGTCTTGAGCCTTCATGTAGACTTTCATCTTGATTGCCCACGAAGCATAGTTGTCCCTCGATAACGTCGGGTATTGAAGAGTGAGCGAACCCACCTTGGTCGTCATCTTCTCCGAACTCGTCATCTCTTCAGATCTTGGTTGGTACTTAGGCATACACCGCTCTGATACCACTTGTTGGCTTTTGCAATAGGATCAGCCCAAGTAAAATTACAAAGACTTGTTTACATATTTATAACCAATAACTAGGAAACCTATCCTAACTAGTATTCTACTATAATTAGAACTCTATCTAATAACATGGATTCAAAACTAACAATTCTATTCTAACTAGGACTGATTAACAACTCACACTGTGTGGCATGCCGCCACTGCCTCCACTGTCGTCCCATCCTCGCCCACCATCGACACCTGATACGCGGTTATACCCTGCACCGTGTGGCAATAAAACACTGCATACGGATATTTTCTAGCATGACAGGCCACAAAATTCGATCCAGACATCTTCTTCACGCGTGATAGCACGTATTCTTGATCCGGCGCACCTTCTTTCGACATGACAGTCGATAGGGCTGAAACATGACGGGTACCGAGAGTGGATGTGGCATATTCGACCATAGATTCAAGGGACGTAGCACAGTACTTGTTCTCTTCGGCTATAGCAGGCCTTTTCGGCACTCGTGTAGGGTTTTCTTGAATGACTGGCGGTGACAGAGTTGGGGTTTACGGAGAAGTGGGTGAGGATGGCAGGCAGCGAAGCGGATGAAAAGGGAATGGTGGTGGCGGCTTGCCGGGATAGGAAGGTGGCTCCGGAGCCGGCGGTGGTTCTCATGAAGTGCATCTTCACTTTTGTGCCGGAGAGCATGTCCTCCTCCAGGACTGGACGGTATCCAAAACTACTGGAGGCATGATGTCCTTCGATTTTCACTGCATAGAGGTGACAAAAGAAGAAAAAGATTATGATACTTTATGTACTGAACTCTGCGATAGAAATATATGAAAGCAGTGTTGTTAAGAGCCCTGTCTGGCTACGAAATCAGTTCAAGTCCTGGTCCTAGTTTAAGCAAAAACCTCGACCAGAACTTAAAATTGGTCTTGTTAGATAAGCTTAGGAGGTAGTTAATTGTAATAACAAACTACTTTAAAGGTGGTTTATGTACAATTTGAAAATAAAAGGTGGTTTTCATATAATTGCCTAGTTTAAAGGTGGTTTCTTGGGGGTGGCTAAAAATATTTTTTCTTTCTATGAGGGTAACTGGGTCAAAATATTTCACTCAGGGGTCTATCTGCAAAAATTAAAACTAGAGAGACAGTGAGAGTTCAAAACATGAATGACTCTAAAGGGGTTATATCGGTAGTTGTTGCAATATATTTAGAGAATGATCATAGGTATTAGGTAGTACTCTATAAGAGCATCTCCAACAGCTTCCCCATCTTCTTGAAATACTCAAATTTGGAGAATATAGAGCTTTTTGATATTGCATAATAATATATAATAAATATCATAAAATAAATTATACGTATAAATTACAAATTACAGTATTTCAAATCCCAAAATATTGATGAAACAAACAAAATATTACAAATTATAATATTCCAAATCATAAAATATTAATGAAACAAACAAAATTTTAGAGATCCCAAAACCCACAAAAAATTTTGGGATTTCAAATTCTATGGTGAAATCCATATCCATAAATTTTGGGATTTGAAACAAACACCCCCAAAAGAGAATGATCGTAGGTAGTACTCTATCATAGAGCGAAATGCAAAAACGATTAATCATACAATTAATCAGTCCCAAAAAATATTTATGCAGCCAAAATTTTTATTCATTTATTGTTTGCTGTCAACGGTAAAGCAATTACTACTGAAATTATTGGCAAAAAATCTTGCAAACCAGATATTGTAATGGAAAATGGTTGATATTCTCAAGATTTATTCTCGAAAAAAGATGGGGGAAAATGCAAATTAGAGGAAGAGATACCAGGGTGTAAGAAATCTTTGATGGCTCCTGGCACCAGAGTTTTGGGCAAGGCTTTGTTCCAGTACACTTGAGCTGTTAAGCTTTCATGGCTTGCTGCAACAACCTGCAAAAAATAAAATCATTTATGCTCATTTTATATGAGAACATAAAAGGGTTTTTTTCTCTCTCCTCCATATTAGTTCTCCAAACTAATTATATATAGTTTGAATTGGTCCCTCAAATCTTCATATTTTCAAACTAGTCATCTGTATTTTTAAGTTTTAGGAAATTAGTCACTCTGCATATTTATCATCCAAATTGTTAACTACGTTTGGGTTAGTGGTCAACCAAGAATATGTCAGTTACCAAATTACCCAGGTAGAATACTCTATCAAATCATGCTCCAGATCACTGGATTCAAGTCTAATATTGCAGAATCTTTCGCCAATTTGCGTTCCAATGAAGTTTATTAGTGTTTGGGTTGAATTCATAAGGGTCTAATTGGTATTACATAGAAAGTATTGAAGATGATGAAATATTCTTAGTCTCAACCAACCTGTAGCTAGAATGCTAATTTGATATCACTTAAAAGACTGGAAAACTAACTTTAATTTAAATATGAAGATTTGGAGGACTAATTTCAGACTACGAAAGATCCGGTGACTAATTAATATTGAAGAAACCCAAAATTAGATAGCAAGAGATTGAAAACGAGGGGTATTTGTATGTTTATCATACCACAAGAAAGGAAAGGAGAAGAAAGAAGGAAGTCATCTTGTGATACTTGAAGTATTATCTGCAGGGAATAGAAGAAAAAGGAGTGATTTTATAGAGAAATAAAGGAGAGGGATACGAATAGAAAATTGCAAGTAGCTCGCTAAGTACAATTAATACAGCGAAGACTGTTTAATTTACTTTGAAATAATTTGTCTCTTCCATTACAGATTGCATGAGATTAGATTCCTTTTGAATGACGGGGCTCTTGCATGCGTAAGCAATACATGATAATATGATGTCGTGATTATGCAATTATCAGACACACATGATAATATTAAGATGTAATAAACTAGCTACAAGATGCGTCGATGAATTTATTTGATTTTAAGATTCCTGTTTAGGGCCGCAAGCATAATTTATCTAGCTTGGAAAACAATTTTTATTTAGGCTGTGTTTGGTTTGAGAGAAAGGGAGAGAAAAGAAAAGGAAAGAGAAAGTAAAAAGAAAGGAAAAGAAAAAGAAAAGAAAATGATATTCTTTCTATTGTTTGGTTAGAAAGAATATTGTAATGAAAGTTAGAAGAAAACTCATATGAAAATTATTTTCTCTTGTTTGGTTACATTTCTAAGAAAATGAGGAAGAAAATTATCATAACATAATTTTAATTCATACTTTTTAGAATTAGATTTAGATTTTAAACAAGTTACAAAAAATAATTAGATTAAATTGTGATTCTATCATATTTTAAAAAAATTTACAAGTTACTAAACATGTTTGCACAATCTTAACTCAAGAAAATTGAGTCAATTTTACGATGACATGTCTTGGGAAGTAACAGGTTAATAAACATGTATTTAAAAAAATTAGCAATTTCCTAGCACAAAAACTTTAGTGGCCATCAACATCGAGTTTGTAAATATTAACAAGCAGAAGGACAACCATAATTCCACTAATTAAAGAACAACATTTCTCATACATAATATTTACAGAAAGAAAGGTCATGAAAGAAGCAAAACGAATCAAGTAAATGTCATGATATTCCTAATATAAAGTATAATCCATTCTAGTCACAAAGTCTATTACAATCAATTTCATATAGAAGATCTTAACCAAAGAGAGAGAAAAACATGCCGAAGTCCTTGGTTTTTGACTAGTGAGCCCATCAAAACATTGATTCGCATCCTTCATCCCCTGAAATTAATTCAAAAAAATTAATTCAATGAACCATGAATGAGAATTGGAAAAAGAAATGTCAAAAGTAGCGGTAAGATGAGGAAGTAACATGAGGAAGATGATCAGGTGTACTTTTTGATTTTGTCCAGCTTCCTTCAAGCAGCTAGTATCTGTCAGAACAAGAAAAGACAGGCGGTCTGTGAGATGCTCGAGAAATCAACAAATATAACTTAATCCCAAGGAAAAAAAATACATGATACAAAGTAAACCAAATAATAACACAGAGACCAACACGCCCATTAGATAATAGCGGTTGGGATAAAGAGTACCATTAAAGCACTTACATCAAGAGCAACATCTTCCAAATATAATTGTATGATAAAATTTTAACAGCAGAAAGGCTGTTGAGAAGGCTAAGGCTAAAACAACACAAGGCATAAGCAGCTTACATAGATTACGCTGATATAAGGCATTACACAATGCTGAATAAGGATATCTTAGGATGTAAAACTCTTTCACTTTTTGAAGCATCCAAAGAGGTCAGAAACAAAGGCAAATGGCGCATGCTGACTACATACTTAATTCAACTTTTGGGGAAACTTAGTAAAATGCATGGATATACACATTAAACTTAGTAAAACGCCTGGATATACACATGCAAACACATACTAGCATATTCTTTGACTGTTATAATAGCAGAAGATGCACAAAATTGAAGGTTAGAATGTAAGTGGTTTTGGCCTCATGGGCCAAATCTGTAACCCGATCTGTTAACAATCCAACCTGGTTGTTGGGAATATCCCACGTTCTGGGATTTCTTCCGTTAGAGAACGGGTCTTACGGAGAAAGTGGTTTACAGAGATACTGGGCAGATATTTTGGGGACGCAGGTGGAGAGGGAATGCCTATAAATCTAGAGGAGTTCTTCTCCTCTATGAACACACAGAAAAACGATCTCTTCTCCGGAGTCCTAAAGGAAATCTCCGATATTCTCCCCCCTTCACTGGTATCAGAGCAGGCCGATCATTCCCCTTCCATTAAAGTTCTTCCCGGTTTTTCCCATAACCAAATGTGTTAAGAACTGATAGAGGTGGAGAGTTTAATTCAAAGGAATTTGAAAACTATTGCATTCATTATGGTATTAAGAGACATTCCACTATGCCTTACACGTCACAACAGAATGGTGTGGCTGAAAGAAAAAATAGAACATTGATGAATGCAGTAAGATGCATGTTGTCACATTCTGGTCTCACCAAGGATTTTTGGGGAGAAGCAGTATTAACTGCGAATTATATTTTGAATAGGATTCCCACAAAATCAGTCGAGTCAACACCATATGAGATTTGGAATGGACACAAACCTGAATTAAGTCACTTAAGAAAATGGGGTTGTGTTGCACATGTTCAAACCTGAATTAAGTCACTTAAGAAAATGGGGTTGTGTTGCACATGTTCTTATTCCATATCAAGTTAGACATAAGCTGGATCTCAAAACTTTAAAGTGTAGATTTATAGGCTATTCTGAAAAGTCTAAAGGATATAGGTTCTTTCATGAAGAGAAATGGGTCATTGAAAATAGAGATGCTACTTTTCTAGAAAATCTAGAGGAAAAAGAACAAGTTCAAGAGGCAGTACAACCTCTGCTAGACTTAGATGATGTTCCCAACGATGACCTGGACATAGTGGATGAAGTAAATTATCCAATAATAGAAGATGAGCCCTTAAATGAGAATATGCCTATGGTAAATCAACCAGCTGAACCTGTCCAACCTGTCAACATTAGTGGTAATAAAAGACCCAGAACAACACCTGCATGGATGGATGATTATTATCTGTATTCATGCGAACCATCTTGTTTCTCGGTAGATATTGACATAGATGAGCAAGCTGATCCCTTGAATTATGTGGATGCTATGAACACACATGAATCAGAACAATGGCTGGAAGCCATGAAAAGGGAGCTTGACTCAATAGAGAGAAACAATGTATGGGAGCTATGTGACTTACCAGAAGATAGGAAGTCCATAGGATGTAAATGTGTGTTAAAGAAGAAATATCGGGTTGATGGGTCTATTGATACATTTAAAGCCCGTTTAGTTGCTAAAGGCTTTACTCAGAAGGCAGGTATAGATTATCAGGAGACTTACTCTCCGGTGGCTAAGTTTGCCTCTATAAAAATTATCTTAGCAATTGTTGCACATCTTGACTTGGAACTTTTCCAAATGGATGTCAAGACTGCATTCCTCAACGGAGAGTTGAAGGAAATAATATATATGAATCAACCTGAGGGATTTCAGGTTGAAGGACAAGAAAACAAAGTATATAAATTAAAGAAATCTTTATATGGTTTAAAACAATCATCTAGACAGTGATATCTCAAATTTCACAATACTGTTATCCAACTTGGTTTTGTTGCAAATAAATTGGATAACTGTGTATATGTCTTGAAGAGTGATAACAGTTTTACAATATTATCTTTGTATGTGGATGATATTTTGCTGGCTGGAAATGACATAGAAGTGCTGAACAGAATCAAGTCAGCACTTAGTAGTGAATTTGAGATGAAGGACATGGGAGATGCATCCTATGTTCTTGGTATACAGATCCTTAGAGATAGAAAGTCTAGAATGTTAAGTTTAAACCAAGAAAGGTATTTGCATACAATACTTAGAACGTTTGGGATGCAGAATTGTAATCCTGCGCCAACACATTTGGTTATGGGAAAACGGTTATGTAAAGAACAATGTCCTGGAGAAGGGCAGAAACCGCTTGATGTCCCGTATGCACAAGCTGTTGGAAGCTTGATGTATGCAATGTTGTGTACTAGACCAGACCTGGCATATCCGGTGAGTTTGGTTAGTAGATATCAAAGTAATCCTGGTCCAGCACATTGGGAGGCTGTTAAAAGGATTTTGAAATATCTGAAAGGTACTGTGCACCATAAGTTAGTTTATCAAGCAGACTCGCTTGAGGTTCTTGGTTACTCCGATGCTGATTTCGGAGGAGACAAAGATAACGGGAAGTCCACTTCCGGATATTTGTTCATTTATGGTGGTGCAGCTGTTTCTTGGGGTAGTAAGAAATAAGGATGTGTGGCAAGATACACACAAGAAGCTGAGTATATAGCCTATAGTATGGCCACAACTCATGCAGTCTGGATAAGACGGTTCCTAAAGGACTTGGATCTCAATTTGGTGGATAGACCAATTGAGATATACTGTGATAATCAAGCAGCCATCAGCTTGATCAACAGTGGTGCAAACAGTTCTAAAGGAAAACATATTGAGATACAATATCATTATATTTGTGATATTGTGGAAAAGGAAGAAGTCTGTGTGACTTATATTCCTACTAGTGATATGATTGCTGATCCCTTGACGAAAGGTATCCCAGCAGGTACATTCATCAAACATGTTAGTTTGATGGGACTTAGAAATGACTAAGTCAAGGAAACTTTCATGAAAAATGAAAGGAGACGATCATGGATAATGGTTGTACTCGATTTATTCACGTAGAGTGAAAAATGCATATATCTCATGCATATATCTCATGGATAGTGGGAGTGAAAAATACTTGAGTTCTTGTAAGCTGCTTTTAGTTGTACTTACCTTTCGTTCGTTCTTTTTCCTTGTTTGAAGTCATAAATCTCAATTGCTCTTAGTACTAAAAGCAAAACAACAACAATGATTCTTTCTGTTTTGCTGGATATATAACTAGTTCTAACATGATTCTTTCTGTTTTGCTTTGTGTTGGGCGCAGAGTCACGCCCACCGCCGCGGAAGCGATATGTCCTGAGAGAGAGAGCCCTGACTTTTGTTTTTACAAAAGTACAAGTCAATCTCGATATTCTTGTTTCACGAAGGAAACCAAATTCAGTAGTGAAATATCTCAGCAAAGTGAGATATCCACTCTTCCTCTCATCAGTGCAAGGACTGAACTATCGAGGGCACTTGCAAGTAAAACAAATAGTTAAGACAATACAAACACGATATTTATGTGGTTCGGCTAACTAGCCTACGTCCACGGGAGGGGGTTTTCACTATGAGGAGAATACCAAACTTATTACAAGTTCTATCTCAACTCACTCTCTCTTTTCTCTCAAAAGAACTCCAATACAAAAAAAAACCACAAATGATTTTTTCCCACTCTCAAAACTCCTCCACCCTTCTCTATTTATAGGAGAGAGCAAGGGGGCAAGGCAGAAATTTAGGCGGGCTCTTGCGGTGGGAAAGGAAGTGCGCGAGGGAAAATAGGAAAGGGAGCGCGCGAGCGCGCGCGGGGGAAAAATCCCGCGCTCGAGGACTCTTGGGTGGCACAGTGGGCAGCCACCCACAAAACCCCACCCACGTGGGTGGGCCCCCCTTGTCCCCCGCGTCCATA
The DNA here is from genome assembly GCF_001876935.1 of Asparagus officinalis. Classification (NCBI taxonomy): domain Eukaryota; kingdom Viridiplantae; phylum Streptophyta; class Magnoliopsida; order Asparagales; family Asparagaceae; genus Asparagus; species Asparagus officinalis. The sequence goes on along the minus strand of NC_033799.1, from coordinate 17,918,093 downwards.
ATTCTCCACCTCGTACATCATTTGATAAACCTCAAATTTTAGACGAATACCAGAAGAATTCCCACGAACTCCACCAGAGAGATCCAGGCCAAAAAACTAGGCTAGACCAGCTGCGCTACTATACCGCGGCTACCTTCGTACCCTCTATCGGGATCAAGCAAACCGTAGTTCTATAATTATTCTCCAACATAGTCTCCACCTCACCTCCATCATTGCACCGAAGGGCCATGCCCTCTTGGGCATATCAACACGGGCTGATATGAAGCAAGTCCAAGTAATGCTGGAACTTGCTGCCTGTCACCACCTTGGTTAACATGTCCGCGGGATTCTCATTCGTATGTACCTTCATGAGAGAAATATCTCCTTCCTCTATGACATCCCGCACAAAATGATATCTGACATCGATATGCTTGGTACGAGCATGATGAACTTGATTCTTCGCCAAATGAATCGCACTTTGACTGTCGCACCACAAGTTCACGCTTTCCTGCTCGATCCCCAAATCGTCTAGAAGACCCCACATCCACAATGCTTCATTCACTCCCTCCGCCATAGCCATGTACTCAGCCTCTGTTGTAGAAAGTGTCACTGTAGCCTGCAACATCGATCACCAAGTAACTAGAGCTCCATGTATCTTGAATACATACCCAGTAGTAGATCGCCATCTATCTAGATCGCCTGCATAATATGAGTCCACATACCCGTCGATCTGACATGTATCTCCATCAAAACACAGACCCGTATCCGCTGTACCTTTCAAGTACCTTAGGACCCATTTCACCTCTTCCCAGTGTGTCTTTCTCGGATTCACCATGAATCTGCTGACCACACTAACCGCCTGTGAAATATCAGGGCGTGTACACACCATTGCGTACATTAAGCTGCCAACTGCACTAGCATAAGGGACACGATCCATGTGTGCCTTATCTTCCGCTATAGTGGGAGATTGTTTACCTAAAAGCCTAAAGTGTGGAGCCAATAGAGTTATCACCGGCTTAGCACTTTGCATCCCGAACCTCGCGATCACCCACTCTATGTAGCCCTTCTGACTCAAGAACAATCGCCGATTCGCCCGCTCTCTTCTAATCTCCATACCCAGTATTTTCCTAGCAGCGCCCATGTCCTTCATCTCAAACTCATTGCTAAGTTGAGATTTCAGCTTATCTATCTCCACCTTGTTCTTCGATGCAATAAGCATGTCATCCACATATAAAAGAAGATGGATATAATCACATCCACGAAGCTTCCGAATGTAAACACAACAATCATAGTCGCTTCGGGAAAACCCATGCTTTAGCATGAAGGAGTCAAATCGCTTGTACCACTGCATAGGAGATTGCTTCAATCCATATAGTGATTTCCTCAAGCGACATACATGATTCTCCTTGTCCTCAACCTTGTAACCCTCAGGTTGATGCATATAGATCCATGATTCTCCTTGTCCTCAACCTTGTAACCCTCAGGTTGATGCATATAGATCTCTTCATCCAAGTCTCCATGCAAGAAGGCTGTCCTCAACCTTGTAACCCTCAGGTTGATGCATATAGATCTCTTCATCCAAGTCTCCATGCAAGAAGGCAGTCTTGACATCGGGTTGTTCTAGCTCAAGATCACTATGAGCAACAATACTCAATAGCACCCGAATAGAAGTGTGTTTCACCACCGGAGAATATATCCCATTGTAATCCACACCCTCTCTTTGTGAAAACCCCTTAGCCACTAGCCTCGCCTTGTACCTCGTTCCATCGAGCTCTGAAGGATCTTCCTTTCTTTTATACAGCCACTTACAACCTATAGCTTTCTTTCCTACGGGCAATGGGACCACCTCCCATGTTTGGTTCTTCCAGAGAGATTCCATCTTCTCCTCCATCGCAGCCAACCAACTCTCGCTATCTCTATCCCGAATAGCTTCCTTGAAGGAGACCGGCTCACTAAATTAACCTGCTCATAGTGCTTCAGTGGTTGATCAGCCCCTAGTTTCAGTTTCTGCTTGTATGCTCGCTTTGGCCTAGTGGAAGCCAAACTATCCTCGACCTGTTGTTGTTATAGTACTTGTGTATTTTCTTGCTGAACCTCCTCCTACTCAAGCTCATCATCTACTTGATTTCCCACTTGAACATGACTAGAACCCGGTTGGTCTTTAGGTTTTATCTTAATGACCTGGGACTTGGAAGTCCCAACAGTCTTAACAACACCATCTTTGGGCACCCTAGCAATTATGGACTTCTCATCAAAGGTAACGTCCCTGCTGATCATGAACTTCGAATCTTCTATACACCAAAGACGGTAGCCTTTTACGCCCTTTGCATACCCCAAGAAAATTGCCTTCTTGGCCCTCGCGTCAAGCTTTCCCGCCTTTTACGCCCTTTGCATACCCCAAGAAAATTGCCTTCTTGGCCCTCGCGTCAAGCTTTCCCTCGTTAACGTGATAGTAGGCGGTACACCCAAAAATCCGGAGCCTCTCATAATCTGCATGCTCCCCTGACCACACCCGATAGGGTGTATCACCGTCCAATATCGAATGTGGAGATCGATTCACTATATAGCAAGCTGTAGCAATCGACTCTGCCCACCATTCTTTGTCCAAATCAGCATATGATCGCATACTCACTGCTTTCTCCCATAGTGTTCGGTTCAGTCTCTCCGCGACCCCATTTTGCTATGGTGTAGATCTTACTTTCCAGTGTTTGGCAATCTCCTCCTGATCATAGAACTCCTTGAAAGCACCGTCTGTATACTCTGTACCGTTATCAGATCTTAGTGTCTTAAAATTCTTGCCCGTCCTGTTCTCAACCATCGCCTTCCACTTCTTGAATGTCTCAAATACCTCATTCTTATGCTTTAGGAAATACACCCAAGCATACCTCGAATGATCATCTATGAATGAGACAAAATATCTGGAACCACCATTGGAAGTTGTCGAAGCCGGACCCCAAACATCCGTGTGCACATAATCTAGCATCCCTCTGCTCTTGTGCTTGCTCCTCAGAAACTGGACCCTGTGCGCCTTTCCATACACACAATCCTCGCAAAAATCCATGCAAGGTTTCTTCAGATTCTTTAGCAAACCCTCTTTACCAAGCAGATCCAGACCCTTCTCTGACATGTGCCCAAGCCGCCTATGCCATAACCGTGTGTGCTCACATGGGTCTCCACCACTTCCTTCAGCTCCAACTACTGCATCTCCCGTCACCGTCGTACCCGAGAGAGTATATAGATTACCGTGACGAACACCCTTCATCACTGTTAAGGAACCCCGAACAACCCTCTTCACTCCGTTCTCTGTTACGATCTTGCAACCCCCGGAGTCCAAAGCACCAACTGAGATAAGATTCTTCCGCAAGTCGGGAATGTGCCTTACATCCGTCAAGGTTCGAACCACTCCATCATACATCTTGATTTTAATATCGCCTAGCCCCACCGTTTTACAAGCATGATTGTTCCCCATCAGTACGGTTCCACCATAAATGCTCCTGTAGTTAGTAAATCACTTCCTATTTGGACACATATGGTAAGAGCAACCAGAATCAAGAATCCACTTCCTAGAGGTATCCATCGACAAAGTATCACCCACAAGCATCAGTGTTTGCACCAGGTTCTCATAAGACTTCGGCAGAGATAAAAGTAGTAGAAGCGCCTGATTCTCGTCATGAAAGAGCAACCAGAATCAAGAATCCACTTCCTAGAGGTATCCATCGACAAAGTATCACCCACAAGCATCAGTGTTTGCACCAGGTTCTCATAAGACTTCGGCAGAGATAAAAGTAGTAGAAGCGCCTGATTCTCGTCTTCCACTGTTACCTCAATGTCTTTCAAATCCGATATGATCCTATCGAACTTGTTGATGTACTCCCGGATTGACGAGCCCTCCTCCATCTTGCAAGTATATAATTTGGATTTTAAATAGATCCGGTTCATTAGACTCGTCGTCATGAAGATACTTTCTAACTTCAACCACACGCCCGTAGCCGTTTCCTCCCCGTCCACCAAGAAAGCTACATCCCTTTCAAGGCAAATAATAATCGACGCCCGTGCTTCCAGATCCAGCTCCTCCCAATCCTCATCAGACATATTTTTGTTCTTCTCTTTTCCAGCCAAAGCCTTGTGCAATTTTTGTGAAATCAATGAATTTTTTATCTGCATCCTCCAATAGGAAAAATCATTTTTCCCATTGAATTTTTCAATCTCGTATTTTTCAACTTTACTTGTTTTACTTGTAGAAGCCATTATCTGCTTGTATTATGTAAATCCGCTTCTCTCAGAAATTTTTAACAATTTCTTTGTGTTCACCACACAATAGTCAATCACCACCTCAGATTAGTAGCTTAACCACCGCCAATCTGAATAAGGGCTCTGATACCAATTATTGGGCGTAGAGTCACGCCCACCGCTGCGGAAGCGATATGTCCTGAGAGAGAGAGCCCTGACTTTTGTTTTTAGAAAAGTACAAGTCAATCTCGATATCCGTGTTTCACAAAGGAAACCAGATTCAGTAGTAAAATATCTCAGCAAAGTGAGATATCCACTCTTCCTCTCATCAGTGCAAGGACTGAACTATCGAGAGCACTTGCAAGTAAAATAAATAGTTAAGATAATACAAACACGAGATTTACGTGGTTCGGCTAACTAGCCTACGTCCACGGGAGGGGGTTTTCACTATGAGGAGAATACCAAACTTATTACAAGTTCTATCTCAACTCACTCTCTCTTTTCTCTCAAAAGAACTCCAATACAAAAAAAAAAAACCACAAATGATTTTTCCCCACTCTCAAAACTCCTCCACCCCTTCTCTATTTATAGGAGAGAGCAAGGGGCAAGGCAGAAATTTAGGCGGGCTCTTGCGGCGGGAAAGAGAGCGCGCGCGGGGGAAAATAGGAAAGGGAGTGTACGAGTGCGCGCGGGGTAAAAATCCCACGCTCGCAACATGATAAATATTATTTTGACTATAATTATTTCTTCTAAAGAGAAGTAGTAGAGACTACAGAGCTAGCAAATCGTACAAAGGTCACCTAAACTTTGAATGAGTTGCAAGAAAGTCTCTGGGACTTTGAAAAGTAGAAAAATCCCCGTCCAAAGATCCTCTATAAGATAAGATTGTAGAGGATCCTGACTCACCCCGCCTAAAGACGAGTCCGGATCCTCTATAAACTTACTTGTAAAAGATGCATGTAACTAAATAATTAGTTACATGGGCTAATATTACCGGTCTGTTTTAATGGGCCCCACAATTAAAAGTTCTTTTATATGGGGTCCACTTAGTGAGCACATATTATTGGTGGATTGTAATGTTTCTCTACAACGTAGTATATGGAGATCTTTACACAACTTTTGGGAGTTTCACAAAATTTCTCTGAACTTTCAAAAAGTTCCATAAAATAAAATAGCTTTTTTAAAAAAGAATACGCTCTCAGTAATTTGTAAAAATAAAACTCCCTCACTCAAATTTTCCTGTTTCCCTTTATCATTCCACTATGGCAATCCCTAGATTGGATTTCGGCCAACAATTCCGGTTGAGCATTTTGAAAATTCAAGGTCACTTTGTAAAAATTCTTCAAAGTTCAGGGGGGTATTCTGAAAGGCCAAAGGTATTTCGTGAAAGTTATTCTATAGTTAGTAGCTGAACATCGATCCTTTTACAAATTAACTCTATTTTGCCATATAAGATGGTTGTAAATCAAACTTCATATCCATAGATAATCAACTCTAACTCATAATTATGATGCGATCTTTTTTTAGGCATTATGATATAATCTTTACTCATGAGTATTGTTGTCATACAACTAGGGGTGCTAAACCGTATCCGTATCCGATGAAATATCCGTAACCATATCCGTTAGGATACGAATATGGTTACTCAAATCTATAACCGATAGGATATGGTTATGGATATGGTTTTGTAGTGAAATATCCGTATCCGTATCCGAAATATCCGAATACATATTAGTCATACTCTTACGATAGTTTCGATTCTTAGATTATGGATTTGTGGTTAATTTTGATGATCAAGATGACTAATCTTAACTATTTAGTTATAATGGACATATTAACGAACTTTTTTGTATCACATGAACTATGTTTTTCTCAATACTATCTAGTTTTCTCATATCTGTTTTGTATCCGCATGCATATCCGCTTATATATTCGCATGTATATCCGTAACCGTATCCGATTTTAGCGGATATGGTTATAAGTTTTTCTTACCGAGGTATATCCGTATCCGTATCCGTATCCGAGATGGGTAAGCGGATATGGATATGGTAAGCATCATATCCGAGCCGTATCCGGACCGAATGCACCCCTACATACAACTCATATTTGACATTTAGGTTAACCTGTCCACTTCATGGCAGAATGTTGAATCGGTCAATCTAATACGTACTTTAATTCACTAAAAGTATGAGACATCCGCATTCAGCCGGTCATGACCTATGGACCTGACCTAAAAGCCTAGATATGAAGATATATGTCCATGGTAATCGGGCTCAACAAGTTGGTTACCATGCCTAATCTCAACACGGCTCAGTTCCAACAACAGTCTGTCTAATTGTAGATACTTGATTTAAATTGTATCACATCCTCAGCATACTATGTTTGGAGAGATCAATCGAGTACCCAATCTCTCTAAAATTTGACTTTTAAGTACTGCTACATACTTTGGCTGTATCATCCTACGCCAATGAGTTATTGTCACATATGGTCCTACTTGTCACCTAAGTAAATACCTTGTAGGCTAAATAAATACTTAAAGGTCAAGTATATACCATAAAAATCACGCCCCTCATAACGATGACACTTGTAAAGGCTAATATGCCCTTGGCAATTAGTATAAATACCCTCCTACCTTAGGTAAAATAACAGTCAGATATTGACCTATGTTTATTACAGCCAACTTGAGTAAATGATTACAGCCATCTTGAGTAAACGATCGTCTTCCTAGAAAACCCTAGCCTAAATACCTTTTTTTAATCTCTTGCATGAGAGTCTGACTTAGGCATCAGAAAGATGTTGGTGGATAGCCCACCAATGTCAATCTGACATTTGTAGGATCTGAAATAGATACACTAGAACACTAGAAGAGGGGTGAATAGTGTTCTTTTAAAATATACTATATGCAAGTAATTATAAATTTGCAAAGAAACAATGGCTCGTAGGCCTGTCTAAAAAATCAAATGATAGCTAATCGCTATCAAGCCGCTGATATGGAGTACATCAGAGACTTTTAATCAATGCATCGCAACTCTGCATCGCTATATACAACGGCCTCATTCTGAGATGATTTATCTTGATGGACGTGCGACAAGCATGACTAATATATATTATAGAATATTAGAGATTGGATGAGCGTGTAATGATTCAGAAATAAGTTGGGCTTAGTTGTGTGAGATCGTTTGTAGAGATCGTGGCAAAGATATCATTCTTCAACACTAAGGATGTTGCTTCCCGTCAAGCTTCCAACGAAGCTACGCAATCTAATAGCTTTCGGCTGTCGACGTCGGAAAGGGCAAATAAGAGATTTAATCACACAGATCGAGAAGAGTTACAATTTGACGACACTTCGACAGTGATGAAAACCACTTATTCAGTGCCTCAACGACTCGTTGGTGAGAGATTACCATCTGACGACTCCATATCTTATAAAAGCGCAAAGACAATAAAAATGGCCTTGTGCAATGTCAGGCATACATGTTACAGTCAACGAACCTCTATTCAACGTAGCAAAGTTTAATTCTGCCCGTTTCTCAAATTCGAAACGCACACATTGTGCCTTCTCCAGCGATAGTCTAACTCTGCAACGAGCAGCGTTCAGCACAAAGCACAGATAACGTGCGTTCTTAATTAGGTTCAACTACGTGTCCCAAACTCTGGACGAGAGTGAGTTCAAGCGCACACAGCCTGTGCGTCTCAAATTCATCTAACAGAGATTTAACTTGGCCCATCTCAAGCCTTGGACGCCGAGTTAAATACCATACGCCTACTGTAGGGTTTTGACGGTGTTCAAACGACAAGTCGAACGGCTCCAACGTCCTCATCCACGTTTGAGGGGATTCTCGACCATCAAGAGGAGCGAGAATGGGGTTGGTACACTTCCACATCACCCTATAATAACAAATTACTCAACTGAGTAATAGTGGCTGGGCGAATGTTGATAGGTTGATCAATCGGTTATCTGAGATAAAACGCAAAGAGTTGAGGGGAGCTGTATCAAAACCACCAAGGTCAACAAATCTCGCATTTGAGGTAATCGGAAGGAAGAGATCTTCGGCGAGATCAAGGAAACTGTCACGATCAGTTAATCACAATCCGAAGGTCCTTTATCAAGGTACATCCACTTGGCAATAACCGAATTTTCTGGTCCAACACTCTGTTACAGAGTTTTATATTCTGAGTTCTAACGCGTTAAGGTCTTAATTAGCCTTGCACGCAGTTAATCAAATAAACCAGACTTCGGTTTTCAAAACATCTTATCAGAGTTGCTTACTCGTTCAGAGTTTCTTTTACATCGTTAAGAGTTCTAAGACCGAAGGTCATTAAGCCACGTTTCAATTGTTCCCAGTGAGCAAGGACGTCGGTATCGTCAAGGAGAGCAAGTTTCGACAGCGATCCATCGGAAGTGAGCATCCACGCTACCAGAAGAGACCAGTTTTTAAACAAAAGGGCTGGAAATCAAGAATCATTTCTCCTCTCTTTTTATCGGAATCCAATTAGTAATCGTTTTGGAGAGAGAATACAAGTCAATTTTCTTTCTTTGTTTTTTACATAAATTTCCAACAAACAAAAAGATGGCGCTCACTCCTTCCCTCCCCCGCTGGGGATAGCTCTGCTGACGAGGAAGTGGTGGCGAATCGATCGTTCACCTTCTGCGAACCACCGTCGAAACTCTACGCGTAGAGTTCGACCAAGCCGTATGAGGAGGTCTCTCTCTCGGGTCCTTAGCCCGAAAAGGCTAGGCGGGATAACCACTGAGCGACTCCTACAGAAGGTCACAATATGCTGAGATGCCAAAGAAAGGCCCTACTCATTT